>NC_056749.1:268307653-268592653 GCF_019279795.1 Protopterus annectens
TGCTCTGTTACCTAGCTTGTGCAGTTTACTTAGCTATAGGAAAATGGACAGACTGAGAATCAAATCACATGTTATCATAATCTGTATTTATGATTCTACAGAACTACATTGAAAACAAACTAATGTAACAGTCAGCTGACAGAATCAGCACCCACATTACTTTACTGATGTACAGCATATAAGAATACTGTCTTTAATACTAGTTTTCAATATGACTTCTCCGATCAATTAGACTACCATGTCTTTAGGCAGCTCAACCCTGACTTATGTTAAATATCCACCCTGCACATGCAGTATTCTTTCATGAAATTCTCATCATGTGGTTCATTGCGAGTGACCACACTGTTACATAAAATCGGTAATTATAGGATCATAGGAGGTTACTAGGCTAATGGCCCCAGGGCCCTAACAAGCCTAGCCAAGTTCAACACATATTCCCAAGGGTGTCTGGTTCAAGCAGACACTAAAATCAGCACCTATTGCCCCTGTCCAAGATGGACACAGGTGGAACCCCAGGGGTGAATTTCTGATTACCCATCCAATCATCCAAAGTGTCCTTAAATAAGGCCAACATGGGGCTTTGTTTAACATGAATAGGAAGCTTTTTCCAAAGGTGGGGCTACCTCTGTGAGACAAACCTGTCTCTCCAGCAAGTTCTATTGATGTCATATACCAGGTTAAGGTCCTTTGAGCAAGTGACCAGTGTGTCATTTGACTTTCTTCAATAGTTTAAGTCTGACATATTTATCTAACATATTTATTTCTTTAGGCATACAGTTATTATACAACTTTCATATACACTTTATAAGGGAGTACAGTATAGAACTTTTTGTGTAGCCAAATATGATTTTTGGTTCAATAACTGATTGAATCAGTTGGCAATATTGTCAAATACTTTTTTAAATTGTTCCCCAGATTTTACCCATGGTATCCTGAACAAAAACCTTAATTAAATTTTAAGAATAAACTTTGTAATCTGTTGTATGAGGTCAAGCAAAGGGGCTTTAATAAAATACTTCACACATAAACACAAACTCATTCAGATGAGAAAAGATAAGAGCCTTCAATGATATAAAACATAACTTAATACCCTGTGATGGTGGTGGATCTTGGAGGCTTCTGGTATGCAGCTAGGAGCAGAGCATTGTGTGTGTGAAATATGTTACTGAGCTAATGCCCCCCCAGATTTGCCTGTGTATGCTGTAAGAATGCAATGTTGGGATGCCTCCTTCATCAAACACCCTAAACCCTTGGGTATCAGAACTGCAGTGGGTACACCATGCACCCACAAGTGATAAAAGATATCAGACTATTGGCTGCTCAGACTTCCACACCATAAGGGAACTCTTGGTACCAGGTTTATTCAAGGATTTGTGTCACCCTCAATGAGATCAGATGCACTGCCTATGTCCCATGGACCACCTGCTCCTAAAAAGTCCTTGCAGGAAATAATACACAGCAGCAGTTTCTCTTTTTCTGTGAATATGTTTTTCATCTCTGTATTTTTCTAAATTTTATACTGAAACTAATATTTTGGCAAGGTATGTTACTACTAAGCAGCTTTTTCAAGACTGTATATCAAGTCTTAATTTAAGATTTCTCAATATATTCAGCTTGCTTAATACATGCACATAGAGGTAAACAGCACCTCTGGCCAAAGCTACTATGCAGATAAGATTTAATATTTGTTTATTGCCATTAAAATTTTGATCACACTAAGCCTACTGTATTTAAAAAAATGAAAGAAGAAGAATTAAATCAATTAAGACATCAAAAAGATCTAGCTAACACTCATATAACTGTCTCTTCACTACACCTTCCAATTATTGTGGATAAAATCACAAATAATATTACATTAATATTACCTGATTGGCCTGTCCAATTTGGTTATGTTCAGCATTTTAATTTTGCCACAAAGATACAAAATATTGATATAGTGCAGTCACATCCCGATCTAATAATCAGTAATATTAATTCTTTACCAGCAGTGGGAAACTAAGATCTTATTAGCATCTATTTATACATAATAAGAACTAAAGTTAAAAGAAAGTTAAGAATTTCTCAGGGTAGAAAGTAATAATCTGGCCAGGTATGACAATATCTAGGAAGAATTTAAACATATGATTGAAGTAATGAAATAATCCAGTGCTGTATTAGTTATAGTTGGAAAGGTTCTTACAATAAAATAGAGGATGTTGCTATCCTCTATAAAGAAGTGCTACAAATATCTATACCAGATCTTGGTTCCTCTTCTGAAAACAATGCAGAAATCATTAGCACCAAACTTCAACTTAATCCCAGCAAATCTCTAAATATAATATGTATCTACTTGCCCCCTGGTAACAACATCACCACTCTGGAAGGCATCCTTGCCGAACTCTCCACAAAAATTCCCCAATAGACAATAATTATTGGAGACTTTAATATAGACTGGAAGGACTGCTCTACTGAATCACCAACCTCCCATATTAACCTTAATGGCTTCTTAAAAACAATTAACTCCCCAACCAGAATTAATAAACCCAATAACAAAGAATCCATTCTAGACTGGATGCTAATAAATAATCACCAACAACTCTATAATGTAGGGCCCCTCCCTGACGATGTAATTGACCATTCTCTCACTTACATAATCAGGCAAAGGTCGAGCTCACACAATCCAACCATATATAAAACAATAAGAAGCAACAGAAACTTTAACCCCAATAACTTCCAAGCTGAACTAAAAGAATGTGATTGGTCACCTATAAGATACCTCCCACTTGACGAAGCAACAAACTACTTTAACTCAAAATTCTTAACAATCCTTAACCACCATGCACCTAAGCGTTCCATCAAAATTAAATCTAAACCCACCTCATGGCTTACAAAGAAAACCAGGCAGAAAATTCAACAGAGAAATAAAGTTTGGGCACTATGGAGAACAACTAAAAAAACCCGTAGACCAACAACAATTCAGGCAAAAAAGAAATGAGACTAAGAAAGCTATACTCGCATATAAAAGAAAACTTTTACTTCCACCACCAACAGACCACCAAAATAATCCACAAAAGTTCTGGGCTAGCATAAACAGACTACTTCAACCAGGCCAATCTGCAACACCACCCCCTATAGGATCACGTTCCAACAATCCAAAGCAAACTGCTAATGTTTTTAATACTTTCTTCACTGAGACCATCCACACACTTACTAATCAACTAACAGCCGATAGCTCTGCCCTTCCAACCAATACTACTAACTCTCTCCCAACTCTAAACCTGCAACCTGTCCCAACTTTCCTCATCTGCAACCTCTTAAGTAAACTAAAACTTACTACCCCCTCAGCTGACCAGCTACCTGCTGAATACCTGCAAAAGGCAGCCAAAGTCATAGCTTATCCTGTATCATTGCTGATAAATATAAATTATCCCCCTACACAAGGGAAGAAACTCCAGAGAATATTCTAACTATCTTCCCATAGCTCTACTTTCCCCATTAGCTAAAATAATGGAAAAGTGCATCCACAGACAGTTACTAGATCACCTACTCCAGAACAATTTACTGGCCAAATCTCAACATGGCTTCAGGCCTTTCCACAGTACAACAACTGCACTCCTATCCTTCACTGACAGAATCAATAAAAACCATAATAACAATCTTCTCTCTTCAGTACTTTTCATCGACCTTTCAAAAGCATTCGACATGGTCAATCACCACTTACTTCTCAATATTCTAAAATCCTTCTCTCTGGACACAAAGACTATAAAATGGTTCCAGTCCTACCTTGATAATAGACAGCAGCAGTGCTGTGGGACAACAACCTCTCATCCCATCTCCCAGTTACCCTAGGTGTTCCTCAGGGCCCTATATTGGGCCCCCTCCTTTTCTCAATATTTATCAATGACCTCAACCTAGCTATTCCTTTAACTAACTGTGTACAATACGCAGATGATTCGACAATAATCTGTTCAACTAAATCTCAATCCCAACTACAGACACTAACTCAGACAATGTTCAATAAAACAGAAATTTGGTTTCTACAATGCTGCCTCCTCTTGAACGCCCCCCCCCCCCAAAAAAAAAAAAAACTCCTCCTCTTCACTCCTACCCGTAAGTCACTCCCAATGAACTTTTCAGTCTTATCCAATAATGGTACACTCATATCTCCTGATCCAACAACTAAACTTCTAGGGGTAACCATTGATAACAACCTGAACTTTGAAACCCATATCAACAATACCATAAAAACTGTCAACAGGAAACTAGGCTCCCTCTATAGGATAAAACCCTTTCTCTCCCCACTAGCCAGAACCACTATTGTCTATTCCCACCTTATCTCCATACTTCTTTATGCTTCTTTCATATATGCTAACTTGTCAAAAAATAACCTTAACAAGCTAGCCAACGCTTACAATAGCATTGCCAGATTTGCTACTGCTTCCTCCTTTAGGACCCATCACTGCCATAATCTGAAACAATTAGGCTGGTTAGAGCTTCTGAATCAGATTAATTTTAAACAACTCACCATTGCACACAAAACCCTTTTCCAACCTACCAATACCCCAATACTTGCTAGTCTCATTACCCAATATAAGAACCTTTCAAATTTACGTTCATCTAATAAACTACTTGTACCAACATGTAAATCTAATAACATGGCAGGAGATGCTCTGTTCTCAAATGCAGTTGGAAAGTATTGGAACCAACCCCCCCCCCCAAGAACTTACATCACTGTCTTCATTTACACTTTTTAAACACAATCTGAAACTCTATCTTAAAACCCATTGGTTATGTTCCTGTACAAATCCATACTAATCTCATACTATATCCCAAATACCCTCTCTTAAAACCTAATTCCTGCTCTATCTGTGTCTTTTTAGATCAAGGCCTATCCTTAGCAAAAACATATCTTATCCTAATAGGTATTTTAAATTATCTCTAGTTAAATTCTTCTGCATATAATTCTAAAGCATCCTACCTAAGGGCAACACGTATTGTTTAAACTGTGAGCATGGCTGAACTATTGAAACTTGAAGTATGCATTTGTTTAACAATTACTTTCTAGTTACTAATGGTCTTGTACATAAAGTCTAAAATATCTTATCTAATGCTTGTAACATGCTTTTTGTATAAACTGTAAAGATTCCTGAACTGTTTAAAATATGTAGCATTTAACTGTATAACAACTAGTACCTGTATATTAGTAGTCTAATAATCTAGTGGAGCTTATCTCCCTGGGACTCTACTGAAAATGGACATAAATCCACTTAGACTATCCCGGTCAACGAATGTAAAATAAAATAAAATAAATTAATTAATAATAATAATTACTAATCATGTCTTCGATAAAAAAATTATTTATTTATTATTTATTTTACATTTGTTGACCGGGTTTGTCTGACTGAGCTGAAGAGCCCTTTTTCAGTGGAGGCCTGGGGAGAAAAGCTCCAACATATTATACAATTTTCATTATAAATTAGCATTAAAACAGCAATGTTACATGATTATTACAAAGCATTAAGTAGCAATACAATGTTATGCAGTGTCAATAATCAGGAGTATACCAAAGCTCTTTCAAGATGTATAAAAAGAAATAATATGTCATTAAGACGAATATAGTTTTTGGGGTAAGTGGTTACAAAAACCCAGTTTTATCATAATGTAGTTGCATGAAGGCAAGACAATTACTATAGAATGTTTCTCTGAGGTGATTTGCTTAATAGGTTTTTGAAGACAGTAGAAAGAGTAGTCAAGGAAGATTAGAGAGAGCTAGTCAGAAGAGTGAGTTAAAGGCTGAAGTAGATGAAGGTCTGGGAAGTAGGTGATGTTTAAGGAGGGAGAGTGCAGTGGCAGGACCAGTGACTTTTAAAGTGTTCTTTGGTGGCTGTCTTAAATTTAGGATGTGTAAGGGTCCTGATTTCTAGTGGAAGCCTATTCCAGGCAATAGTGGGGTGATAGCTGTACATGTTATGTCAAAATTTAGACTTGGGTTTGTAGATTTGTAGTAGGTCTTGGTTAGAGCTTTGGAGAAATGCAGCTGAGTAAGAAAATAAATCCACCCTGGTGAAATACACCAATCAAAACATTGTTTGACAATAAATTTGATGAATCTCACATCATTAAGCAAGAAGGATGTAACCAAATGAATATTTTAATAAGAATAAACTTAGGAAAGCAAGGCTGACATATGATAATGACTAGCTATGTACAGCCAGTACACAATTAGGAGTCCTTTTTTTAGGCAAGTTTGGTATACTGCTAATTAAAAAAATACCAGTAATATGACTATTAAGGATGGGAAAAAGATATCTTCTGATGGCAGAATTTTTTTTTGTCTTATTTTGTGAGAACTATACAAATGTTCCTAGTACTGATGTTCCTATAATGAAAGTTTGCCAAAACTGTCCAAATATATCTAAAGAAAGGGTTGGCTATTCACTAAATAAATAAAAAGATTAGGCAGCCAAACTTGATGGCTTAAATGGATCAATAGTTCCATGCCTAATTTGCTTGTCCCAGCAATGCTGTTTACAGACTTTTCCCCAAAATATAGAAATTGGATGGAAACTAGCCATCATGGGCCTTGTGCTTAACAGTAAAGATACCACTAGCCCTCACAATTATAGGTTGAACAGCCTACCATTACAGGAGAAAAGTGGTTTGACTGACACATTTTCCTAACAGTTCTATGCCATATTCTACTCATACCTGACTTTCTCTAAAATGGATTTACTTCCAGTTGATGTTGTACAACTAATCTAATAAACGTCTGCAACAGTACAGCTGACTTTATATGTCTGGATATGCAAGTAATCTGACATAATTCAACATCAAGCACCACTGTGTACATTATCACAGCTAAAGGTTCACATTTACATCACTAGATGGATAGGAAACTGACACATCCAGCATCAAAATAAGGGACTTAGTTTTCCCTTCCAATTTACTCATTAAGGGGGTACAGATGTAGAATACTTGAGGGATCTTGTTATTATTATTGAGACTCAGCTTCAAAATGCTGTAATGTTCAACTAATAGAAAGTGTTGTTGAGGTCTGTTAACTTTAAGGCTTTCTAAGGTAAAGTTTCCCCTGTATAAAACCTTACTAGGACTACAGAAGTATGTGCTGCATTTTGCATTTACAGAATCATTGATATTCATAAGCTATAAGTAGTACAAAAATGCATAAATAAGAAAAAAATTGTTATGAAACTAATGCCCTATCCAGACTGGATGGTTTACCTAAATTTAGACTTAGTGTATTACAGACCACAAAGAGGGGAATTAATCTTAAATTATGAAAGCTTATAAGATGAATCATTAAGAGCTACCCGGGATTTATAATTTATTGGACATATATAATGAAACAAATAAATATAAAACAGCTGAAAAGAGTGGCTATCTTATGGAAGAAAGAAGCTACTGTCTGATATAAGACAAGCTAATAGTCTGCACATGTTCAGATCACTCCTAGATTCTTTGTTTAGTAATGGTACCCACAACTGCATACATACTCCAGGATAACCCTATATGAAGTTTATGAGTCTCTCCACAGAAATACTTAAATTCTGAAACATTAAAATACTGAACTGAAATACGTAGTACCACCACAAATTCTGAGGGTCTATTCTTCCAGTGTGTATGTATGTATCAGAGGTCTAGCATAGCAAAGGTGGGGTTAAGGCAGCAGCTGACCTGGATGCAAGGTGTTGGTGGTACAATTTGTTAATGCCAATAATGAGAACATTCTGCAGTCATTTTTCTACCAGCATTTCTGAATGTCGGTACAGAAATACACTTCATTGCTTTAGTACTTTTTTTTACAGACAACCTTTACTCATGTATGTATGTATTTATTTATTTATGTTTTGTTCTTTACCTTAGAGGCATGGGGGGCAGGTTACTACTGACACCTGGTACTAAATGAGCCAGCTTTGTGTGTGTGTGTGGGGGGGGGGGGGTTGGGGGGTCTAAAGCAGTTAGCTGAATTGTTTCTTTAGCCAAAATTGCAGTAATTGGCTTTTTTGGTCAGTTCTAGTTTCATCCTTGTACAAGCAGCATTTTTGTGTGAGATCAACGAGCAGCAGGTTTAAGACAGTTTCTCCTTATCCCTGCAGTTTTATGATCCTGGAGCTGGTATATTTAAGTTGCAGGAGGTGAGGTTATCATTGCCACCTGTCCAGTATTTTTCCGTACTATTTGGAAATCATAATGATAGTCCAGTACTCCCGAAAACACTGTACAAACTCTTTATATTCTATATATTATATTATATATTATATTATATATTATATATATTCTGTATATTCTGTTTATCTGAACATACAGAATAACACAGTTTGTAAACATACAGCTGCAGATTAACCTTTTTTATAAAAAGCAACCCTAAAGAGATACATGGTAATATGAGGCCACCTAAAAACAGGGAAAAAGACAAAAGAAGGTATTCCACCTAGTATTGACATCGTATTGTGGATGGGAAATTGGGTGGGGAAATGGAGGAAAGAGATGGGGCTATGAGTGGCACAAGGGATGTGGTTTCTCTCCATTTCTCACCACAGAGAATGGTGGCAACCCTAGGTGAGGGGGGCAGTAGGCTTGCCTCCCCCCGCAAAAGCACTTGGTTTGATGCATTGTTTTCCTCTTCTTGACTTAATAAGTTGATCCACAGAATATTAGTCAATATACTGAGTTCATAATTTTTTTTATATACATATAAATATATGTGTGTGTGTGTGTGTGTGTGTGTGTGTGTGTGTGTGTGTGTGTGTGTGTGTGTGAGTGAGACAGAAAGTGTGTGCATGTGTCTGTCTGTATGTCATACACTCACCCACACACTCCCTCTCTATATCTATATGTATGTATATATATATATATGGATCTACTTATCTCTGTCGAAATTTCATTATTTCGAAAAAGAAATGTAGAGGCCCACTTACGCAAAAGTGCACTCAAACGAAAGTGCACTTTCGCGAATACCGGTTCAACAAACCATTAAAAAAAACAAAATAAACATATAAAAGACATTTTTGCAGGGGGGCAAGCCCCCCTGCACCCCCACACCCTCGCTACTTAAATATACTAACTCCGAAATCACACTACAGTGGAGAAACAGGTATATTCCATTTTCCCCACTCTAGTGTGCTTCGGTGCTGCATAGGGTTACCACCTGTCCCACTTTGCTAGGGACAGTCCCTCTCTGGGCAGTTGTGTCCTGACCAAAAATATTAAAAATGGCAAATGTCCTGAGATTGTAGGACATAATTATGTCCCATATTTTATGTAATAATTGCATAAAATAGTTATTTCTGTATCTAAAATACCTAACTGTTCCAAGAAACAGGATAAGCAACTAAACTGCTATAAGAATAAGCTTTTATTTAGGCAAAAAAGTAAAGTTCTAGCCTTTGTACTGACCATGGGTATGTGTCGGCCTTTAAAATATGATGTGTGTGCTGAAAATGTCCCATTATGGTCATTTGAAAAGGTGGTATGTGTCAGCCTTTAAAATATGATGTGTGTGCCGAAAATGTCCCATTATGGCCATTTGAAAAGGTGGCAACCCTAGTGCTGCAGTGTTTCCTGTTTTTTTTTTTTTCCAGTTCGTTGAACCAGTATTCGTGAAAGTAAACTTTCATTTAAGTGCACTTTCAAATAAGTGGGCCACTACTTTTCTTTTTCGAAATAATGAAATTTCAACAAAGAAAAGTAGACCCATATATATATATATATATATATATATATATATATATATATATATATATATACACACACATACACTTAGCACTAATACATTTTTTTTTGTCAAAACTTGCAAGGTCCATTACCTAGTTCAAACCTACGAAGCAGGAAAGAAGCAAGTATTTTAGTAGAACCCATATGCAATAAACATGGATTTAGAAAAGGAAGATTGTTACAGAAAAAATAAGATTTTTTGTTAACTGTGTAGCCTGAGCATTAGTTGAGGAAGAAGTATGGAGATAATGTAGTTAGACTTTAGCAAGGCCTCTGATATGGTACCACGCAATACATTAGTAAACTGAAAGCAGATAACATGATGGTAGTATGAGAAAAATCCAGAGTTACATAATATGGTATAAGGCATTTCATTAAATGAAGTTCCTCCAGATGACATGATACTGACAAATGAGATGCCATTTACTCAGGCTGAATTTTTCCCCGCCATTAGAACCAGCAGTAAAGAATGAATTGATGAAAAATGTGCCTCTTTACAAGTGGCATATATGTGTGCAGCAGGCTTGATACACAAAATATATACTGTCAATAATAACAGTTTCAAGATTGGAGAAATTACATAAAATGTGGTAGATTCATTTTGTTGCAAGATTGGAATAATTAGGTAAACTGTGATAGATTAATGACAATAATGCATATGGCAAGAAAGGTCAGTGCAATCTAAGTGGCTACCTTTTAAAATAGGCATATATGAAAATAAGAAGATACATTGTTCTTGCACTGATAGTATAGCAGGATAACGCCCTGACTATGGCCCTAATGATTTGAGTTTGATTTGTGGTTCAGATACTTGATTTCACAAGCAGAAAGGATGGCGGTGCCCATCCTGGTTGGCTTGAACTTCTATTTTGCTAACACACCCTCTAATGAAGGGCATGTCATTCTGCAAAAAGCCAGTACAAGGAGGAGATGAGCCTGATGACCGAAGTCAGTGATGATAATTCTTGTTAGCATATGTGTAAGAGCACACATGTGTAAACAGAATGGCATAAGAAGTCTTGCAGTGGCATAAGTGCTCACATCTTCAATAGGGGAGAGATTAGACCATTTTCAATTAAAACTGCCCTCATAGTCAGGATACGGGTGAGGTCACAAGTAACCCTGATGCTTGCCTGGATGATGGCCCTCTCAAATGGCTCCTGTCTCATTGGATCTGGGGATTTGCCACTATTAGGAAATGACTGGGGAATCCAGTAAGGGAGGCATGGTGAACATTAAGCAAAAAGGGAAAGTATTCAATAAAAAAAACACACTTTGAATAAACTAGCTGACCAACACAGGAAATATATGTGAAAGCATTATTTCACATAAATGGTGGTAAATGACAGGAACACCCACCTGAAGTCTCTGAGTATTGAAAAGCACAAACCGAATTCATGAATACATGAGATAAAATGTATAAAAATAAGTTAATTAATAAGTTAATTAAAACAAGGGTGGGATAAAATAGAAACTTCTTTAAGTTCAAAGGTTGTCTTCCAAACCAAAAACAGGAAAACTGGGTAGCAAACTGAAGCTTATTTGCCACCAGATTCTGTTATGTCTGTTAATTCATTTAATCCATGAGAACTGCCATGGCTAGGTTACTTGTCAACTTGTCCAGTCCCAAGACTGCCACCCCCCATCCACATTTTCTACAGTACTGGCATTCCAATATTAATTTTAAGAATCTGCAGGGGATACCACAGCTTCTTAAATGAATGCACTTGCAACTTTAATTTGTTACTATTTGCAGTATAGCCTCCATGCTATAGTTGTTATCAAATTAAGCTGCTAAATGCATTCATTTAAAAAGCCATAATATCACCCACAGCTTCTTACATATATGATGGTAATGCAGTCTTGCTCCCATTGGCAGCTGCCAATTGTTCCTAGTAACATCTAGTGACAGAGGCAGCACCTCCCCCATGCCCTGCCCTAATTATAGCTGCACCCGTGAGCAATGTTCCATTTGGTATTACCTTAATCAGTCAGCTGTGTGTGTCTTATTTTTTTCTATTTATTTATTTTATCTATTTATTCTAAAGTAATTCAGCATTACAGATCAAGGAATTTATCAGAGTTAGATGCAGGCGATAAACATCTGGGCATCATCTCCACAAAATGTTCTTTTATCTATTCTAATTAATCAGTTACACATTATTCATTCTTTGTTCATTTCATAATATTCAGTAACAGGGTTTCCCTGTGGTAAATTGAGATTGCATGATAATTATCATATTTTTATGTTCTGCTTTGTTGTTTTTCTTGAAAAAATAAAACAAAAAATGTTTCAGTTTTACATATATTCTTAAAATTGAAAGTAAACTTACATATGCCTCTGGCCCTTGATGAAAATGGAGGTGCACAGGCAATGGTTCGTGTAGCAACCAATATACTTAAAATTCCACCTTGTGCCTGGCACAGAATGAGAACACACTGAAAAAGAGCATACATTCATTATCCGCATAGGTTCATTTAATCTCATCCTTAAATGCTCATAATGTGCTATTAATGATTGTTGTGAGCCGTGAAAAATCAGCAACTGTCACACAGCAGGAAAAGGAGTGTGATCAGACACTGACTGGCATAAAGTTCTATTTTTGCTTAATGTCCAAAGTAAAAGAAAATGAAACTGAAAGATGAAATATAAATATTTAAGCACAATAAAACATTTCTAAAGTAAAAAATAAGATACCATTTATAAAAATAAATAATCACTGCCCACTCTTTGTAATAACACTTTTTTAAAAAGACTGCATATGGTAATCTGCTTAAACAATATGTTTAAACTTTGCTTCCTTCTGAAATTTTAGCACCCGTACTTCTTAATTGTTAAACGATAGTATATCACTAGTAAGTATAGTACAGGTATGAGTACAGCCACCCAAAACTTTGAGTTATGAGACAGTTTGCAATTTTACCATAAGGTAGATCAAGCATATTAGCTAGTGGCTGGTAGCAATGCAGTGTAGCACTTTAAAGATAAAAGTGGTATATAGTAATGCATCTCTGTTACAGACAATCAATTCATGTTACCAAGTATAAGAAACTGGTGTTGTAGGGAATCTGAAAGAGTGACACAACAACAATTCATACTTAAGACTGTTTACTTTGTTGTTTTATGATGAGCATAATCCTGTTCAGAGAATGCGATCTAGATGGTTGTTTATAATTTCTATTTAGCTTAGATTCATTTCTATTTAACCTAAAAGTTTCTTTTCATTCCTAAAAGTTAGCATCCTATTTTTTTTCAACACATTTTTATTTTTGATTCTTTTCCATTGGTGCTGGAAAACATCTGGGTGGATTTTTTTTGGTTATTCACCAGTGGTTTTGAATAGTGCGTATAAAAATCGCAATTCTAAACAGGAGTGATAATTAGAGGCATAGACTATTGTGCAGACTCTTAAACATTGCTATAGCATCTGAATCATAATCAGTGTATATCCCTCATTCTGAAAGAGATATGAGCCTCCTCAAAACTGATTGCATATATACATCTGCAATTGTGGGACTGCATAGATATTTGCTAACCTCACCAGATCCAAACATAATGACAGTTTTAAAACATGAGGAAAAGAAGTCTAAGATGACTCCCCTGTTTACTTTAGCAGAAGCATATCGGTGTCAAGCGGGAATGGACATCAAACTAGAAGTAGACAAAAATCAGGCAGCAATTGAATGTGCCAAAAAACAAAAGAAAGAAGATAAGCAGAAGGATCAGATGAGAAGGTATAAATACTGTGGTAAGTACAGAAAACTCCTGGAACAACTTCATGTTGATCAGGATTTGATGTAGAAATGGCTAAGGAGAGGTAAATTTAAACCAAAAGATGAAAGGTTAATATTGGTGGCCCAGGATAGTGGACTACATACATGTTGGTTTACAAACTCCATTGATCATGTGACAGAAACAGGCAAATGCAGGTTCTGTAAAACAGAACTGGAAACAGTCGCACATCTTGTTGATGGTTGTGATATACTAATGGCAGAGGGCCTGTATATGGAAAGGCATAATAATATGGTAAAACTGTTGCAGTGGGAATTGCACACACATTACAGTACTGAAGTAGCTGAGAAGCATTGGAAACATGAGCCACAAAGTATCATAGAGAATGATGAAGTTTATATGGGGTCATCCATTACCAATGGTTCAAAAAAAAGATGCAAGAAAATGGGATATAGTTGCCCATGAAAAAAAGACAAAAGTATCATTGATCCCTGAATTTGCTATACCCACTGACTACAGTGTCTTATGTACAGAGAGATGCAAAGTCATAAAATACCAGACTTGCAGGCAAAAAGCAATGAGGAAGAAAGATACCCAGACAGTGACGATAATAATGGGAGCAATGGGTCTCACAAATAAGAATTTACAGCCATATTTAGATATGTTACCTTTATTGCAGAAGGAGTCAATTCTGGGCACATTGTGGATGTTATGAAGAGACTTGTGGCTAACATTAAAGACTGAAACAATAGTAATTTAATGAATTTTAATCATACACCAACTTAAAAATGGGGTCCATTCCTGTCATGGTATTAGAAACCCAAAAAAACTTGGAGAAATTAAACTAAAAGGCAAATGCATAGTGCCAATGTATGGTAGACCCAAGTCTTGCAGTAGAAGGTGATACACTTCTCATAAGAAGTAATGTGCATACAAAACTGTGAAGTTCAGCATATCCACAAATGAATATAACCCTAAATCATTTGCTGCACAAGTTCATCTTTGGGGACATACCAAGAGGTTCACAGGATCTGTGCCCATTCCATCCTACAGCTTCACCTGTATTCATTCACCAAACACTTGAGTCTTTTTCCCTGGTCATGTAAAAGTGTCAGTCTTGTGAGATCATTAGCTTAACTGGCTTGATAACAGTATTGGATATGTTAAATATGTCATTAATTAATTTAACCCCTCCCAGATTGAGTATGCTCTAAGAAAAATTGTCTGATTGTCTTAGTTTTAATTAATGTATTAGATTGCTGGCCTACCTTCTTGTGCTTCTCAATACACTTGATGACCATTTTACCTTTCTTGCACGGTAGCCCTTCAAACACTTCAAACCGAAGTCTAAGCAGATTATAAGCATAACTATTTCTTCTGCTAAGAAGATATTTGACCACTAAGCTCTCCATAATCATTGGGATGATAACAATAATGTGGCAGCTACCCTTTTTCATCTTACACAGATTCTGACCTTTAACCAGAGGAATTTTTTTTTCCTTCCATTAAACACAATACTGTAGTGGAATATGTTACTTCAGCAGATAGGTAGAAGCAAAAATAAAGTCTAGAGAACAGTACTGTGAGTACAGAGGATTAAGTCTCTGTGATATTAACAAGCTTCCTATTGTCAATGGTGCACAGTTTAATTCTTTCCACCCCATCACTTTGAACAAAAGGTGTTCCTGGGACACATATGTGTCCATTGGGCTTGCCTGTTAACAATTGTATAAAATTAACAAAAATGATAGGCTTAAAACAGTAATAACTGCCAAAGCTTGACACCAAATTCAGTGAATAAATGCAACTTCATAAATTATAAATTGCTAAATCCAGCTATTTCAAATACAATTAGGTTGGTCTTCTTGAATACCTACTGGACTTTTGGATGGACATTCATCCTTTTATGAGCATTATTTCTATTGGAGTATCTTTTCATCTGCCCATTCTATCCAGCCCTTTGCCCACTGGTGGTGATAATTCTTTGTGACGTCTTCATAAGTCATAATTCTACTTTGCACAACAAAAGATTTGAAAGACCATAAGGATACAATGACCATGCTGACATTTAATTTCATCTCAGCTTTTACTTCTGCATATTCATCATTCATAAAGTCACAAAGCTTTTCCTCAATCTACCTTAAAAAAACATTAAAGTAAGTTAAATTACCTTTTTCTGAGCCCCACTACTCAAAACTGCAACCAGTGAAATTGCCAAAACAACTGTCTTTCATTTTTAACCTATCCATCTCCATAAGAAAAATCCATTCTATAAGGATGCACCCAGTAATTCTGCCCAAAGAAAATCATCCTGGAAAATGTGTACACATTATCTCTTACTGCCAAAATACAGTTCAGTATAGGATACAGCATTTTTACTGCCCTCTCTCTCTCTCTCTCTCTCTCTCTCTCTCTCACACACACACACACACACACACACACACACACACTTTATTTTAATAAGGATAGAGGAAAACCTGCAGCTGTCCTATTTAATTATTTAAGAATAGCCTTCTCTCTGATGGATCATCTCTTTTAAGTTTCAAATTTAAAGAAGGTTGGATCATATGTTAGCCAGAAATGCTGTTGTTCAACTCAATGGATCTTATACTAGGACACAAACATTTATATTCAATGTGCCACATAAAATCTATGTTAGTTACCTCCTGCCTCATTATTTCTTTCTCTTTTCTTCCTCAGTTTTCCTTTTGCGGTAATCATGTCATCCTTGTGAGACATCCATTTGACTGTGGGTAACAGTAACTCCCTTACTGCTCGTTTAGTCTCTCAAGTAAGAATTATTTGCATTTTTTGCCTTCTATCTGTAATTTGCTTCATAAGTTTTCCCTTGAGTTTGTTTCCCCCCTGAGTTGGTCCCTAGTCAGTTTGTAATAAAGTATTCAAGTATGATGTGACCCATCACTTTTCCCTGTTCTGTTCCCATTGATCTACATGGTTAACATGTCTGATAGGTTCATAGGTAGTTACTAGACATGCTGTCAAAGAGACCATTGAGGAGGTTAGCCCAGTTACCTAATTACCACAAAGCACTATCTGGTTAAGTAACTTTTTCAAGATCATACAATAATTGCATGAATGCTGAGGGAATCAAACCCTGTACTACTGGAAGCAGATAATTAACAGTTCATAATCTTAATACTCTCCACTAACTGCCAGAATAAAGAGTCAACAACCTACGGCCCATAGTGGGATTGAACTTACAACCTTCATATGTAATATGAAGTATAACAGCAGACAAGCTTGTAACATTTCAGGAATCAAACTTTGAACCCTCTGTTATCCAACCCAATAAGCTACCATTAAGCCAAACAGTAATCAATATCTGCTCATTTTTATTTTATTTATTTATTTAGTTAGTTAGTTAGTTATTGACATTTGATTACCAGGAAGGTCTGACTGGGTAGAAGCCCATTTTCAGCAGAGGCCTGGGGAGTAAAGCTCCAAATTATTATGAAACATTTTAAGAATGATAATATTGCAATCTTCAAAAATTAAACAAAAACATCTGCAGTTTAATTATAACAAATTAGAAATAATACAAAAATTGCTGGTTAAGAATCAATACAAGTTATATGACAATCATTTAATATTTAGAGAAATTTTAGACAGTTTGTAGAGAAATCAAAAGTAAATTAGTCTAATACAAACAGGAATTACAATATGAAGTATGGGAAAAACAGACTTATGGTATAGAAAGAAAGTCAGGGAACAGAATTTGATAGAAGTAAGGAAGTAAGTGAAGAAGAGAGAGTAAGGACGTATAAGGAACAAAAAGGTACTTGTTCACATTTGGGGATATAGTTTATCCTAGTTTTGAGGAAGCACAGAGCCAGATTTTAGCGACTAAGTCCTTCAGAGTGGTTTCTGAAAGATGGGGATGGAGGGTATTGACCTGATGAATATAGGTAAGGAATTTCAGGCCTTAGCAACCTTGTAATAGTACAGACAATGCCCAGCAGATTTGACAGGTTTGTAGATAGACAGTAGTTTTTGGTCAATGGCTCTCAATGACCGAATGGGAACACAGTTGTGTAGAATGGTTTTAGTGCTCAACAGGCAGATGGATGCTGGATAATTTTATAGGTGATAAGAAGCCGTGTATGTTAGTTGATGTGGCAGTTCTAACCAATAGGTTCATAGGTAGGTACTAGGCTATCACTCCTAGGACTTATACTTATACTTGTGCCCAGCCAAAAAGGTACACTGGCTTTTGCCACCCAAGAAAATTATTTTCCTGTGCCACTGTAGACCTATACAGTGGTGGGTTCTAAAAGGAGTATTGTAGTGGCAAGTGTAGTTTAAGTTGCACCGGTGAGAACGTTTTTGGCTCTGTAAAGCATCCCTAGTTTTTGATGAGTTTTTCTTGTGAAATACTGTATATGGAGGTCTAATATAAGATTATCTTCCACTAACACCCCTAATAATTTGCTATGAGAAGTGACTTTAATGGTTGTATTATCAAAAGAGAAGACTTTAACTTTTGTTTTTTCAATCACAGAGCAGGTATATATTTGACTGATTAAAGTTAACACACAGCAAGGTTCTTCATGTTAAATGTGCTTACATTATACAATGACAAAATTCTCAGTAAGCATGTAGGAGTTGGGCCTTGGGGCAGAGCTCCTGCAGTATCGAAGTCGGATACAATGACCACAGACTCTGCTCTATGAAGGAAGATTGTGACATTTTTATTCTTGTTGTATAACATCTGAACATCTGGATATATTCCAGCAAACCTGTATGCTATCACACAAAAACCAAGAACCAAACCAAACTTGTAGTAAAGACCAAGAAGAGACTGATCCAGGCACCAGTTAAAATCCAATTTATTGAGCGCTTTCGTCAGCATCAATCAGCTGACTTCCTCAGAATGAGGAAGTCAGCTGATTGATGCTGATGAAAGCGCTCAATAAACTGGATTTTAACTGGTGCCTGGATCAAATCTGTATGCTACCTGGAACAATTTTCTGCTAATATCAGTAGGCAAGTGATGTCAGAAGAGTTTCTGAGCCTTTTTCAAGTACATTATAATCAGTTAACAAGTCCTTTGAAAGCACTGCATTATTGTATTTTGCCAATTTCCATAACTTATTGTCATGTTTAACAGTTACTTTTGTCTGACTCCCATTCTGAGTATATCTACAGGTGACTGAGGTGAAATTCCCACAGTGTCAATTGCCCAAATCACAAGACACAGAGGAGCACAACGACAATCATTGTTTTCCATGAAAACACAGTTGGTGTGATTTTCAAGTGGGTAATAGCAGTGATTCTTTTGTTTTGGGAGGCTTCTTCCCTCTTTGACTTGGTGCAACTGTGGAGTTGGCATATATAAGTTAGGAGTGTGGAGGCATGCCCAAACATCAGAGGTTTGCAGGGTGGCTTGACTCTCCACAAGAATTAGTTGCAGTTTAACTTCTCACCCTTTTGAGTTTCATGTATTTGGTTTCAGCATATTGGTTCCTTAGCATTCCGACATTTTGGGTTTTATAGCAGAATCCTCCTTTTGTTATAGGTTCATAGGTGTATAGGTTTTTACTAGGCTAATGACCATCGGGGTCTTTATAAGCCTAGCCGTGGAACACAACCCAGTTTTGTCCCAGAGTTCCTTGGATGCATATATGGTGGGGTATGTTAGAAAAGAGGTAGCTAAGAGTTATGTGGGGGATATGTTCATTGGGGATTAATTTATTTACTGTCAGTCTCTGTCCATCATAGATCTTTGAGCCAGACCAGGGGTAAATTTGCAATTTCCCATCCAATGATCAAGGTTTCTTTTGAACAGAGTCAGGGATGAACTCTGCTTCATGTAGATAGGGAGCCTATTCCAAAGTGCAGGTATCCTTTGAGACACATATCCACCCCCCCCAGCAGGTTCTAGTTATGTTGCAGACAAAGTTCAGGTCCTTGGGTTTAGTGTCTCTTGTGCTGTTTGGCTTGCAGATGTGCAAAAGATCCATCAGAGCTAGATTTGAGGATGACTTGTATGCTAGGCATAGATCGCCTCTTAGTAACCTGTAAAAGACTGAGTGCAAAGATGAGACCTTAAGACAATCTCTGTAGGACAGTGTATTCATACCCTGGATTCTCCTGGTGAGGAACCTTTGAGGGCATTCCAACTGTTGCAAGTGCCTGGTTAGGTACATGCCAAAGAGGGTATTGTACTAAATGATGGGTCTGATAAGGGCTGAATAGAGTGGTGCTATTACTTCCTTGGATCTGAATGCCATATACCCTTGCTTATGAGCTGAGTGGCATAGAATGATTTTTTTACTATCTTGGCTACGTGTTGGTTGAATGCCAGATTGCTGTCTAGTTATGTTACCAGATCCCTAACTATCAGGTCAATGGCTGGCAGACAGTTTTGTAATTTGATTAAAAAATTAATTGCACTAGCATCATTGACTGACAAATGTCACATATTAGGTGGACCAGTGACAGAGCTAAAGTGAAAAGGCAGAACAGTTAAGACACGAAGAGTTGATTGCTAACAGGACAATGTAGGCAGATGTAAGGACAACATAGGAGGAAGACCAAAAGAGAAGCAAGTAAAAAAAGGCTAATGATAAGAAGGGAAGAACAGTGAATAAGACTGCATTACAGGACTGATAAATGTAACTCTGAGTACTGCAATGACTGGTGTCAGGGAAAGAAGAAGCAGACATGGAAGGCTGTTTCAGACATTTCAAAAGTAGGGGGACATACCACATTAAGCGATTATGAAAAGATCAACTTGCAAATGTCCATCCAGGTTTTTAAATCAGGAAACAGTTTTATAGTCAGTTCTGACTAAAAACGCACCTTTTTTATGAAATCACACACAGAAATGAAGGCCTTTTGTTGGTGTGCTCAAACCTGAGTCTGGAGTAGAATCTGAGGTGAACAAGAGTAGGATTGTCATAGCAAGTGCAATCCTGGTCAGAGCGACAATTTTTGTCTTAGTAACCTGGTGTTTGCCTTCTCCATACATGCCATGACAAGATAACAGTTAAATGGACATGGTGGAAACTCGGTAGTGAAACTTGTTTAGTAATATTATTATTATTATAGGGTCTGCAGTCTCTTAGGTGAAAGGTAAGTGTTAAAGTATGATTTATGTGAGGTAGTTCTGAGGTCAGTAGGAAAGAAAGAATGATGCTGCTACCCTGAAAAAACATCTGAGCTGAGATGCTGTGAGCTGACCTCAGTTAAGATCAGCTGAGATTTTAGCTGACTGAAAAATGTAGAAGGTTATTATTTGGTCAGGAGTATGGAGGGGATGGATTGTAAAAAATGTGAAGATATCTACACAGTTTCTCAGCTGCAAGTCTAATATGTGGCATGCTACAGCTAACAGGACTCATTGAGTGTTTCAGCCCTGATCAAAAATGCATTATCAGTATTCATTTTTGAAAGCCAGACCACAGACGGAATGCTAAAGCTTTTCAGCAAATGTATCACTGGCTTCCAGAAAGTGTATGCCGATAATGAAGATCATACTCCCTGACATTTTACACCCAAGGCAGTTGCCCCCCTTTGCCTTATCCTAGCTATAGCTCTGGTGCATAACAAATTTTGCAATGGTTTTGCCAGTCTGTCATCAAGTATTATTATTATCAAAATTCATTTTTACATACAGTCTGTATTTCAGTATATGCCACATATGCCATATGCCATATGAACACAAACACATATGCACTGCCATCTTTTTTCTTGTTTTGAATCTTTTATGAGGAGAAATCTACTGTCAAACAGCAGTATATATGTCTTTGGGTGATACTTTCAAGAGCTTTGGCAATGAGACACAGTGTGCTTCATTTACTATTTGAACTTAAAATAGTCTGTAGCAGTAACAAATTTTTAACACCCAAAATACTATGTATTTTTTAACAGGATTCACTACAGAATTTTATTGAGGACATATAACAGGCTTTAGTTTTATTTGAATTCTTATTTTAAGTTCAAATAGTAAATCATTCTAATATTTATTTCAATATTTGGAATGTTTTTAATATTTTGATTATTGCATATTACGATTATGTTTCTGGCTGATATCATTGTTGTGTATTGGTGAGAAAGAGTTGAATTGATTCAATAGAATGAGATGATTGTTTTTAATGGATGTTATTATTAAGGGTAGTGGTAAGAGCTGTATTTTCATTCTGAGGAAGTTCTATGATTAAGAGGACAAAAGCGCTTAATGTATTAATGTAGTAATAAACTGTTTGATAGTTACTGGTTTTGGGAGTCCTTCATTCATGTGTAGCATGATCCACTGCCTTGCCATCACTTTACTTGGTTTTTGGTTTTGGTGGCTTACCTTTCCTTGTTGTTAATTTAGAAGAAAAAATAAATGTAATTTACTCAGAGGTTATGTAAATAAATGAGACATTGAATAAATGTATCGACTCAAATAAGAAAAGGTTGCAAAAAAAAATAGAAGAAGCTTTAACTTGCTATTCAGATGAACTGATAAAACTGCAAAAATCAGAGGTTGAAATCAAGAAAAGCCCGGCTGAGAAAAAGCTTTTCAATAGAGCTGTTTCAAAAAAATGGTAAAGCTAGAAGGCAGATCATGCACAGAAAACATGAAATATTCTGTTGTCTCGGAGAAACTGGAAGCAACAAACTATATTAATTTTACAAAAGGGCAGATACGTGACTGAACTCATAATCTACATCAGGAATTATTAAATAAAAGGGACTATCAAGTGTATGTTCCAAACTTGACCATAAGATCTACATTAGTAAATATGCAATCCTACCAGCTAAAACAGCTGGTCCCGACAAAAGAAATAGTCAATTTTCAACACAGAATGTTAATTATAGGTGGAGAGTGAATCTTGATTTGCAATAGTGAAGATATATTGGGGGACGTACAAGGGAAATATAACAAAAGTTAGTAGATTATTGAAGAAATTTATGTAAACAGTTTGTATGGAACTCATGAATTCAGTATTATGAACTCAGACTGAATAGAAATTACTTTTCATAGGAAAATGTACTTTTAATTAAAAGCTTTAATACACATTCAATAACTATTTTACATCATGCACAGATAAAAGGTAATATAAAATGGCAGGGAAATTAAGTAAAAATGAGACACCATCACTTTCCAACTTGCCTGCTTAAAAAAAAAGGAATTTAAGGAATGGATATTAGAAATTCTTTAATAGCTATCAGAGAAACTAGAAATTTCTACAGAAGTGGTAGCTACTGAGAATCCTAAGAACTGAATGATAAAATAAAATTGAGTTTTAAATAGGGTAGAAATAAAACTGAAAGATATATGGTTAAGAAATAATAGGAATTATTTAGATGAGCCGACAAAGGTTAAAATATTGCAGAATAAGGAAAATCTCACAGAACAAGAAGAGGAGCAACTGCAGATTGCTAAAGAGAAAATAGGGAAGTATTTGGATAACAAGCAAAAGTTTAGAAAGATTGCTGCTAAGCAGCTACTTTTTGATATCAACTCAAGGCCACAAAAACCTTTAGTACAATGACTTAGGAAACAGAAACTAGAAAGGATTGTCACCAGACATTGGGTACCTATGACAAGAAAAATAACTAGAGATCCTGCAAAAGTATTACAGTTATTTAAAAAAAATATGAAAATGAGTATAAAGTGAGAAATGTCAAAATGACCAAAGAGCACAAATGGAAATAATTATTGAAGACTTAAATTATACCAATGTTAGATGGGAGGAGATGAGATAAAAAATGGTAATGTATAATCAATTTGCAGGGAAGTCTCTAGGAACATAAGGTATTTCTGTGAAAGTTTGGAAGTTAGGAGGGAAGACAGTGGTAAAGATCTGGAAGATTTTGTTTACCAGTATTTTAAAATGTGGGGAAGGACCAACATTTTGGATGAAAGCTGTGGTGGTTGTATTACCCATAGAGGGTAAATACCCATTAGACCCATAGTACCATGATTATAAAGTGTTTATATCTATACTAGCTAAAATAATGGCAAAAGTGTTGCTAAAATTGACAGATATGGATCAATGTGTACATCAAAAAGTACTCATACTTCAGACAACAGCTCTTCACCCAAGGTAACTGCAGCTGCACTCCCACAAATAAATTTACATGAAGATGCAGCTCTCTCTCACACCCTTTATCCCTATTGCATCCTTCTTTATCTCATCTTGTCATCCCCTTACTTACTGCCTCTAATTTCCTCTTCTCTTTGCATTTCTCACACATTTCTCTTTTCTAGTCCTCTTCCCTCAGATGTCTCTTTCACCTTTTCTCTGCCTTATCTCCATGGTATCCTTTCTTGCAACTATTCTCATTTGCCTCTTTTAATGTCATCATACCTCTCTATATAATGATATGATGCTGTCCCTTCACATAAGCCATCTCATTCATTATGGCTAAATGTTATCCATAAAGTTCTGCTAAGCATAATTCCATTTTCCCATCCATGTTTTGACATCAACTGCTTCTTGAACCATTTGCTGCAGTATATTTTTGTATCTGCAAATATGTGTGTGTATATATACACACACAAACACACACACACACACACACACACACACACACATATATATATATATATATATATATATATATATATATATATATATGTCCTATTTAAGTGATTGAAGTTTAGAACTTCAAATTTCGAATTTCATATGGCCAAAACCATATGATCGAAGTTTTAAAACTTTGAACACTTAAATGGAGATCTCCATACAGCACGGAACAGGAATATTCATTTTTCCTCACTGTAGTGCGATCTCAGATTTGGTATATTTTAATAGCAGGGGGTGTGGGGGTGTGGGGCTGCAGGGGGGCTTGCCCCCCTGCATATATGTGTTTTAATTTTTTTTTTCCTTTTTTTTTAATGTTCGAAATTACAAAACTTCAATCGTATGGTCTCGACAATATGAGTTCAAAGTTTTGTAATTTTGATCATTCAATGTAGATCCATATATATATATATATATATATATATATATATATATATATATATATATATATATATAAATATGGGTCCACTTTGTAATTTCAAAAGCCCAAAATGAGTTTTGAGTTACAAAATACCGATCCGAGAAACTCGAGATTTTGGAATCTTGAAATTACAAAGTAAAAAAAAAAAAAAAAACCAATAAAAAGACTAAAAACTGTTTTTGTAGGGGGCAAGCCTCCCTGCACCCCCCACGTGTGCCCCCAGACCCCCTGCAACTTAAATATACCATCTCTGAGATTGCGCTACAGTGGAGATAATGGTAAGTGTACTGGGAACATTACTATTCTCTTCACTGTAGCACGATCTCGGACATGGTATATTTCAGTTGCAGGGGGTGTGGGGGGGGTGCAGGGGGCCTTGCCCCCCTGCAAAAACATTGTTTTATTTAGTTTTTTTTTTTTTTTGCACCACTTTGTAGTTTTGAGATTCCAAAATCTCAATGTTTTGAGTTTGATGTATCAAAACTCGAGATTTTGGGCTTTCAAAATTACAAATGGAACCCATATATATATATATATATATATATATATATATATATATATATATATATATATATATAAAAACATATAGATAGATCGATATAGATATAAATACATATATGTATTTGTTTTTTGGCATATCCTTGTATGTCAAAGTATATTTTGTTCATTTCATATGAGATCTTATTCACCTGCAAATGGTTCATTGAAATCAGTGCCCTACCCAAGTAAGCAAATATAAATAAATAAACCAATTAATAAATAAATAAAATGTGTTTTCTGTTGAGGGGAGGAAAACATTTAGCAACATTAATAGAACAATGATAACCCAGAGGAAAACAGAATGTAAGAAAATATCACTGCTGTTGTTGGATCTTGATGCAGAAAAAGCATTCAACAGAATAAGCTGGGATTTTATGAGCAGGGCAGTGGAAGCATTTACATTACCTTATACAATAGTAAAGTTAATTTTGGGGCAATATGAAGTACTGGAGGTAAGAATTAAAGTAGGATGGTTCCTCTTCAATAAGTTGTGTTTGAACAGCAGAACCAGACAGGGATGTCCTCTTTGCCTCTGTTATTTTCTTTATATTTAGAGCCACTGGCAAAGAAAATAAGAGGCTCAGAAATTCAAGGATATAATTGATATGTAAATCAAGAAAAGTTGTCTTTATTTTCAGATGATATTATTTTGTACTTGACAAATCCAGAAAAAGACGTCTTCATGTTGTGGATCACTTTGAGACAGTTTCATATCTTTGCAGGATTTAAAACTAGTTAAAATAAAACAATGGCTATAGCAGCAAATTATGTACCCACACAAATTAGTTCAGCAATCCCCATATTTATGGGAACACTATAAAATGAAGTATTTAGGAGTGTGGATTAAAAAGGCTTCTGTTATGACAGCTAAGGATATGTGAAAAGAGACTAAGCAAAAGATATTATAAAACTTAGAAACTGAAAGCTCTTGTTTATGGATAAGGATAGTATGATATAGTGAAAATGTTTTTAATCCATTTAGTTTTATATACAAGTCAGGCATCAACCAGATGACAATAATTAATAAAGAATTGAAGGAATTTATCTGAGAGGGAAACAGGGCAAGAGTTAAGTGGAATAAGCTGATCCTTCCAATAGAACAATGTGGTTTAGGACTACCTGATTTTAAGAGGCATTTTAGAGTCACATAGTTAAGGCTCATATACATAACACAAGAAGAAGATAATTCAAAGTGGAAGGAGGGTGATGATGAAGCAGAGGGGACTTCAAAAACAAGGAGAGAGTGACATTTTCAATGCAGATCCTTAAGGAAAATAATAACAACCATACAGAATATTATATTAATAAAGTTGCAGAAAGTATTCTAAAAACTGTGCCAACACAGGCATGGAAAAAAAAAATCTGCCACTAGGCAATGACTGCAAGTATGGACATAGAAAGTAGGCAAGAGAGGGTTAGAATTTACTGGAGAAAACTGGCAAAGGAACCAAGGTATTGTGAGGAAATAACTAAACAGGGAAAGGTAATGGAGTGGGATAGGGCCAAGAAGACATTTGGACTGCAGGTTAGAGACTGCCCTCCCTATCGGGAGTTGATATCAGAGTGTAAGCAAAGGGAAAGGGACAGGGAAGTCCTAAGTGAAAGACCTGGTAGAGTTTTTGGTCAAATCTAGAAGAGAAGCTGCTGTTAAAAAAAAGGCTAGAAGGGCATATAAAGTATTGCATGATAACTTTAAGAATCAGTCAGAGGAAGTATGTTAAGAATTGGAATAAAAACTGGGAAAGCAATTTACAAGGGAATAATTAGAAGATATATGTATGGCTACCAAGTGTGCTATAAAGTCTAGAAGGTTTAAATTTTTTGCTTGAAAGTGTCTGCAGAGGTATTTTTATATACCATAGGCAGACTTCAAAGAATTTTTACTCAGGTAATAGCAAATGTTGGAAATATGATGTGGAAGAAAGAGATAACTAAGAACATGTTTTTTTGGGAGTGTATCAAGTTGGCAGATTTAAAAAATTCTTTACAGAGTTCTCTGTCAGAAATATTAGGGGAGCAAATGGATAGAAATAAGGAAATGCATCATCTGAGATGGAATGGATACAAAAAAAGTCACTAGAAAATGGAAATCAAAGTCTTAACCAACTAAACAATTTGAAGTATTGAATATTATAAAAGAGATAAAATAACTGAATGAGAGATCTTTAGAAAAGGGAAGGAGCAAATTACATAGAAATAAATGGAATTTATGGGAACAATATATGAAGAACAATTTTCAGGAGGAGGAATGAAGCTTAAGAGAAGGCAGGAATCAATCAGTAGTATAAAAAGGGTAGGGCAAAAGGGACAATTGCCCCAGGTGCTATCTTTAACACGGCACAAGTCATACTAAACTAATAAGAAATATATTATTTATAAGCATATTCTTTTTTCTTTCTTTAAGCGGCAGCAGGAGGAACCACAAAAAGTCCTACGTGGATATCCAAAACTCCAGGGTACCTCCCTCCCCCTTTCAATGTCATCTATATTTTGTGTATGGGATGAGCCCCTAGCACTGCACCAAAGACTTCTGATTGGCTGGACTGGAGGAGGCGGCAGCACAGAGAGAAGGCAGTTATAGAGCTTTACCTTTGTTGCCCACAGCGAGCAAAGACGTTCCTATTATTTGTTTTTGTTAATTCGCTCACTGTGAGTGCACTAGTCTTAACATTTAATTTGCAAATTTAATTTCTGAATTGCCTCAATTTAAGCACTTAGTGTTTCATTTCATTTTTTTAGTTATGAGTGGCTGAAGGTACTCAGTCCTGAGATAAAAGTTCAAACTTGCATTGATGCACTGATTGCACAATGGGAGAATGCACTCGACAGTAGACAACCAGTAAGCCTACTTTTTTGTACCTGGTGCCTGGGCTGGAACTGAAAGAAAATGACAAAAGAGGAGTGTGTTGTGAGTAACTCACAGAATAATTATGAGTGACACAATTTGTATTCTGTGTGCAAGCCTAGTATCAACCTGTTAGTGCAAGAAATCTGGGCAAATCCCAAAAAAAATATGGGGCAAAGATCCAAAAATAGGGACAGATTTAAAATATTGCTCATAGACTTAGAATAACATGTTTTGTGTATTCCAAACATTTTATTTTGTTTCAGTTAGTCAATATAGACTGCTTTATTTCACAGCTTAGATTTGGGTCTGTAACACCAATTGTTTATTTACAATTAAGCAAATAAAAGCAAATATGACTAGTGAGCATATAATGCTGCAGCTTAGCTTTATTTGTAGTTTTCAGTTTTTCTGTTTGAAAAGTTAATAATGTATCTCAATTGTCTTTCTACATCCAGAGATTTATTTTATTTTTCTCAGTCAACTTCTAGATTTTGTACCATATTTGGTAACCATACATATGTCCTCCAGTTTTAAGTGTGTGTTTCTGAGTATACATCCATACCATATGACCCCCACAAAAGATGTATATCTATAGATATGTATGTATATATATATATATATATATATATATATATATATATTTTTGTGTGTGTGTGTGTGTGTGTGTGTGTGTGTGTGTGTGTGTGTGTGTGTGTGTATCTGTATGTGTGTGTGTGTGTTTATCTGTGTGTATGTGTGTATATATATATATATATATATATATATATATATATATATATATAGTTGAATAAAAAAGCTTTTCAAGAAGATGAATGAAAAAATTCACTTCAGCAAGGTTATGTTAAATAATAATAACAGAATTTTTTATATATATAATCGTTATTGGCTGTCCATTCTATAATGAAAGCAAATTAACAAAGTAACTTAGACCCACAGGAAGCTTTCCTTCAGAAATTACATGCTTAATATTTTTTTCAGAACAGCTACAAAGCAGTCTTAGATATTATATGTTGCTGTGCTCCAGTTGTCTCAGATCTGTAACTTTTTTTTTTTGCTTTAACCACATGGCCAAAACTGAATATCCCACCATCTTCTCACACTCGATGCTGTGTCTATTATAAGAGCACCTATGTATCATACATTAAGTCTAAATCTTGGTCTAATACAAGTCATTTGTTAACTTAAAATAAGCAAAAACTAAGCATTTAAGCAGTAATATACATTTCAACTATGTAGTCACTGGGAATGACAATAAATAAAGGACAGAGACATTCTTTAATATCAAATGCCGCTTCTGTATCATGAAAGGTTGAGTCCAGTCCTCTTTTGTCTCATTCAGGGTAGAGTCCTGATATTCATTATTGTTGCAATCAGTCTAAAAGTATGCTCTTCATTTAGTACACTGCCCATGTGAGGAAGATATTCTTGGCGAGCTAGTATATCTATAATTTCATTTTTAATGACCACTGCCCCACCTTTGTGAACTGTACACGCGTATACATCTAGTATGCATTGTAAATCAAGGATTATGGGTATACCATGGGACAGATGCTGTGTATTACTGAAATAACTTATTCTGAAACATACTGAACCAAGAATTGGATATTATGGTAAATTACAATATTGATAGTGGTTACCCAATAAACCTGTTAGCAAAAACTAAAGACAAATTGCTGTAGAAAAGGTGAAATTTTGGTAAACCATAATCCATAGACAGAGCAATAGGAAATACTACTGTAAGAAACAATGGTCAGTATGAAATGATGCATGACAGGAAGTGTCTATATTACAACATTGAAGCTTTAGTTAATCGAATAACTAAAGCTCAATCTTGTAGTATCGACAGCTAAAATTGTCGAACAGCTGATTTAACCAAGGGAAACACTTCCCTTGGCCGAATCAAAAAAAAAAACTTTACATCCAAAATCAAGTGGAGGGCTTCGCCCTCCACCCCCACCTAAATATATAGACTCTGAGATCGCTCCAAATTGGAGAAACGGGAATACTCAACATAACGGCCAAGGGAAGTATTTCCATGGGTTAAATCGGCTGTTTGACAATTTGCAGTTTTGATAATACAAGTTTGAGCTTTACTTATTTGATTAAGTAAAGCTTTGATCTTGTAATATAGAATTGCCAGGAACACAGTTGTGATACATAATTTCTTAGGGTTTTACAACATACAACTGAAGTAAATAATACCAAGTGCAATAATGTCTATTTTCCAATTACTTCAAACAGACATTGAGATCAAGTTAAAGACATTATTAAATGCTATGACTTCAAGTGAGAAAAGACATTTGTTAATAATAGACCAAATTTTGTAGGTAAAACAACCATCAACATAAAACAACAGTTATGTTATAAAGTAGACCTCAAGCTAAGTCACCCAGAATTAGCACCAAAGTTACACATGCCTGCCATTTTTGGTATATTGTAGATCGAAATATTATTCACAACATCATATAGGAGGCAGAATGTTTGCTTTTAATGTATATGCAAGTTGCACACTGCAAGGAATGTGATTTGCTTAGCATCATGTGTAACATTGTATTTTTATGTTCAGAAATCAAACTGCAGGTGGAAAGTTAGACTTTTTAAACATTATTCAGAGCTAATGGCCGCAGTGGTGCAGCAGTTAGCATTGTCGCCTCACAGCAAGAAGTTCTCCCATTCGATTCTTGGCTGGAGCTCCTTCTGTGTGGAGTTTGCATGTCCTCCCCATGGTCGAGTGAGATTAAAGACATGCAGGTAGGTGCGTGCGTGAATGGGTGTGCCTTCTTTGAAGGTTGGGTGTTGGGCTGGCAACTGGTCACCGTAAAAATCTACTGCCAATCATTAGCAGACCGGAGTTCCACTGTGGCGACCCCTAACCGGGAAAAGCTGAAAGACATTACTATTCAGAGCTAAGATGTCAGTTTCTGAGAAATCCATTAGAAAAAACATGAATGACAGTGGGTACAGTACATGAATGTGCAATTAGTTATTGAGAAAGTGATATTAAGCCTTTGAGGTGAAGATTTTACATATCAGACTGATTTTTGGGAATATTACTGGATCACATTACTTTAGGTTAGAAACCATCCAGGAATGAACAATACTGTCAAAAAAATTCTAAAACTTAAATGGCTGTAAAATGATTAATGTAATGTTTTAATTAGTATTAATTATACAATGTGCTCTTTTGGCTGGCTCCTATCATCTGATCACTATGGAAATGCTCTGCTACTCTTAAACAAGTTTTTTACATTTAATGAAGCACTGTTTCCAGTGTGAAAGTTAGTGCCTTTTACCATTTTTATATGTTTAAATAAACCTTTCACTGTATTTCCAGAACCAGAGTGTTTAGGATACCAGTCTTTCTTTCCTCCTTTTCTCTTTTATTTTCTCTACCTTCTTCTCTATCTTCTAATGTTTTCAGAAGAGTTCGCTATAGATATATACTATTACGAACGATTCTGTCAGATATTCTAAAATAAAAGACAAGGGGCCAGATTCAATAAAAGTGTACACTGAGTGTACACAGTCTGTATTCAAGAACATCTCTACCATATTTTCTGTGCTCTCTAGTCACTCAGAAAGATTATACTAAGTGTGCAGGTAGTCTATACGTTGTGGTAACTATTATGAATCCCCCTCAGTATTTAAAGCTGCAAGAAAATCAGTAGGAAAACTGAAGTTAGGAGTAAGAAGGTGTGACTTATGCTTGTGTTGTCTGTTCACTCAGAACAATGTATACTTGGTGTAAGCATTAATGAACCGCAAGGAACAACATGAAGCTCTCACAAAATCTTTTAATGTAAGAAAAAAGTTTTCATTATTGTCCCTAGCAAATTTAACTTCCCTTACCTTCTTAACTTTCTGGACTGATAGTTCGCAATAATGGCCACACCCCTCCACTTTCCCTCTTAAAGTTGCTTTTTGGCTTTTAAATCAGTACTTCCTGTTAGCCAGCTATAAGTCTTGCAACAAAGTGCCATTAAAATAGTGTTTACAACATGGGTTTGTACTAAGTTTAACCATTTGTCTAGGAAAGGCTGGCACCTTATTGGTAGCCCATTCTGTATACCTTTTGCAACTGAAGTAGGTATAAACCACTAAAGAGTTATTGGCTTTATTTTTATTTTCTTACTGCCTATGTCTGAAAGTTCTTATGACCATGGGAAGTGCATTAAATAGAAAAGTGTTTTATGTCACCCATAAAAGTAATAAACTATATAAATTTCCTTACACCAAAACCCAATATCTTTTTTAAAGTAGTCTTCCAGCAAGAGTGTATTAGAGTTGTGTAGGATACTCTGTACCTCATCTTTTATTTTTATATACTTTGATAGAATTAGCTTACTTGCATGAGGTGCAGTAGGAATTTCTATAGTTTCTTGTCAACACAAAAAAAGTGTTTGCGATAAAACTAGTGCAGTATGATATGTTACACTGCATAGTGGTACATGTTATTTAATAGCTGTAAATTGCAGCTAGTAATTTTATAGGCCTTCCATTGAAAAAGTTAATGTTAGATTATTATAATCTGTTATGTACAAACTAAACTGGTTTATGACATTCATGAATCATTTATGAGTGGCTAAATTAGATAATATGCATATATAAATGCTTTATATTTTGTTGAAGGTATCTTGTACTAACTAGAAATGTTCCTGCCATTTTACAAGCACAGCTCAACTAGTTTCAATCCTACTTTGTATATTACATCCCATTACCAAATAACTTATGTACCATTGATTCTTATACTTATCTTCTTTTGGCTTTTCCCGGTTAGGGGTCACCACAGTGGGTCACCTGTCTGCTCATGATTGGCAGTGGAGTTTTATGGTGTCAAGTTGCCAGCCCAGTGCCCAACCTTCCACAGGAGGCACACACATGCACACACTCACACCTAGGGCCAATTTAGAGTGTCCAATCCACCTACAGCATGTCTTTGGGAGGAAACTGGAGCACTGGTAGGAAACCCACATGACCACAGGGAGGACATGCAGACTCCGCACAGAAGGCACCCCAGCCAAGGATCAAACCAGAGAACCTCTTGCTGTGAGGCAGCAACACTAACCGTTGCACCACCATGGCCGTCCCATTGATTCTTATACTTATAAGAACCCTTTATTGTACTGCTAATAAAAAGCTACATTTTTTACAGTGCACATTTTTCCTGTGATCATTGCAAACTGTAGTTAAATTGTAGCATTTGGAGATACAGAAATCCTACCATGTCTTCTCTACATACAACTCAGAAATAGTACATAAAAATAATTGTTCAATGTCACTCTTATCTCAGGGAATGCATAACAGATCCTGATGTAAAACTTACTGAGTCATAATAGATCTTACCTGGTTTAAAATAAACTTGGGAATTATCTTCTGATGATGTAGATTTGATTTTGCCTGGTAGAATAGAATTCCAAGAGGCCAGAGTGAAATGATGAAAGTTATAACTGTAAGTATTGTGATCCAAAAGAAAGCTCCTTTAATATCCATCTGTAAGACAAAATATCAGATGCTGTGTCATTAAATCAATGAACAGTAAAGGTTATGGATAATATGCAAATGAAAACCACAAATGGCTTACCTAAAAATTAAGCAAATGAAAAACAATAATACTACTACTCGACAAATGCAGTTTCCTCAAGCTTTAATTCCCCAAAACACAGTTTCTCAACAATGCTTTTCAATGGGAATGCTGACATTGTCAGGGAATGCTGCAGGCTATACGTGTTATTTCCAGGTGTTTACCCCTTCCCCTCTTATATTGTGACTGTAGAGTTGAATATATAATTTGAGGGTGTGGGGGTAAAACACTTAAAGCAGTGTTTTTATGGAGTTCTTTTTTTTTTACTAATCCCAAATATTTTCCCGTAAGCAGTTTGCAGCAAACATAAAAAAAGGCTATTAAAAGTTTGCCATAACTGATGAATCTAACATCAAGAAGAGTCAGTATAACCTGAGATAACTAGTTTAGGAGGGACAAAACATGCCAGTGCTACCAAGAAGGATAACTTAAGTCTTTTCAATCAAATGCTTAGTGCAAAAAGAACGTGAAAGAGAAGCAGGTCATTTTGAACCCAGATATTTCATCAAAGACTATTTTGTTGATATGAAAGGACAAAGTAGACTGACTCTGAAATAACATTTGCTTACGCTAAAATCTAGCAATCTTTGCATTAGCTATAGCAGCTACTGAGCTACCTACACAGGAAAATTTTCTTCAAAGTCTGCCTATGCAGTCTTGTCATCTTGACTGAAGAGGCCTTCATGAAATTGTTGATGACAAACTGAACAATATCCATTCTTTGGTGCACATCCACATTTTTCACAGCCATTTCACTGATGAACATTATGTGAAGATGAACAAACTGAATGGTAGTTCAAAACAAATTGTAACTTATCCCAAGGTTTTGTGATGCCAGTGTTAGTTATAATATTTAGGAGGATATTTCCCCTGTATGGAGGGTTTTGCCCCCATGTGAGACAAGCAATTTTTGTATTCAACTTGATTGGACAGGGTTTTAAATAAATTTTTGATGACAAACTGAACTAGGTCCCGATAAAATCATCCTTTGTTTCAGTCCAAGAAACTTTTGGTTATTCTTTGAAATATTAAAATAAAATATAAAGACTTGAAGTAACTATCAAGACCATAGGCTGCAGTGCTTTCTCTGCCACTGTCATACAATATGAGTTTTTGAAGGTACAGATTAGAGTTGTAATCATATTTTGCGGCTTCTTTTCACTGCGAGGGCAACATTGTCAGTAACAGAAAATATAATTGAAGGAAGCATTCTAGATATTACATTTGTAAAGCAAATCACTACTCAAATACATAAACTAATTAAATGTATTTATTTACTTATTTTTCTAGACTTCAGTGAGAATGCCTACAATTGCACAGCTTGGAGTTAATGAAAAAATAAAATAATTAATTAAATGCATTTCTTTGCTTCGTAAGTCAAAAATAAATCAGTATATCTAAATAGTTTGTGAATTTCTTTGATGGTTTATGTTGCCAAATTGATGTCCGAGATGTTTCAACTTAATCCTATTTTCTTGCACTCGACTGACCTGAAAACATTATCATTCAACCTCTATATATCTAGTAACGATGCTAGTTTTAAAGATTATGGAAATGCAAAGTCACACTTCAGCAGTGCTTCATTGCAAGCCCACAGTATAAGATAGGAGATGGTATATTTCAAATTGTTAAAATGTTTTTTGTATTCTTACACAAGGTGTCAAAACCTTCATTTTGCTGCAGAGCAGTTTTCCCCTTTGTAACACCTGCATGGGAAGGGGAGGGGTTGAGCCCTTTACTTTCCCAAGGTAATTTGATCAGCAGCAGGGACACATAAAATACATGTAGAATATGTTTGGTGATAACTGAAATGAGCACTCCCAGTTATGTGCTTCCCATTACAGTCTTTGCATTTGCTTTCATATGAAGCATTTTGAGATTGATAAGGTAATGAAACTATAACCAAGGACATCTCCGTAATTTATAACTTGCAATGGATATGCATCAAAATTATCTTGATGTATTCATTCCCTTTTTTCACAGTACATGGAGTCAGACCTTATCCTGGCAAGCAATGCACACAAACCAGGGAACCAGTCCTGGATGGAACATTGGTCCATCACAGAACATGTGAAAGCAGTCAATCATGCATATGCTCACGCACACATCACACACAAAGACACAAACGCTCTCACGCACATATCTACAGGAAGCATCACTTCACCTAAGAGAATGTCTCTTCAGGTTTGTGTGGGAGAAACTGAAGCCCTATCAAAATTCAATGTGGACACAAGAAATAACAGCAGACTCTGCACAGAAGACATCTTAGGTGGGAACTGGAATATTAACAAGCATTACAAAGCAGCAATACTAACTGCACCATAATACTGCCCTTAAATTACTCTGAGTAGCTGGACCACACTGTAGCCAGACACATAAATTGTACCCTGCTATTCAGAAATCTTGAGAGCACTTTTTTTTTTTACTTTAGCAAATATGATATTGCTTGCCTCCAGTAAAGCATTTTAGAAATATATTTTTTTAACAACTACAGCAATAAGTGATAAAGCCAAAGACACCAATCTAATGTATAATTTTACCAAGAAATGCAAATGCATTTTGCATAAATCATGAGGCACACAATATATTCTTGCTGCCTGATAGGAAATCTTATAATTGCTATAACAATAAGAGTTTTTTATTTATTTATATTATTAACTTGCATGCCTCATTGTTGTCACCACGTTTACTATGGATATCTAAAAAGCACAAAGCTTTATACGCAACATAAATATAAATATAATACAATACAATACAATGGAATATACAACTGCTATCTCCACTGTACAGTGCAGTGATATATATCTACAATAGTATATTGCTTACATTCATTGGTGGAGAGAGTGCTATAGCATCATAATATATTAGAAAGGAGAAAATAAAATCTAAACTATTAGTTCTCTCAGATATTGGAAAGCATTCATACATGCATTGTTTGAAAATTCTTCTATTGTTTAAAAATGTGTGGGTGACAGTCAAATGCATGGTACATGGCACAGAGGAATGGTATGAGGAAAAAAGTATGGAAAATGTTTTCTTGTGACTCATGCAAAATGAGTTACAATGGCTGCAGAAGAGATATGCTATGGTGGACCAAGCTGGAATTTGGAGCACAGAATGCAGACAGAATGAGTAATTCAGTCTGAATAATACTGGTAGTTCATTTCAGAGAGAGGGAAATTGTGTATCAAGGATGTCCGTGATACAAAATTATAATTCAAGTCTGACTAACCAAAACATAATGTGCTGCAGTGAAACTACTTCATGCATAAGGCAACCTGGTAGGCAAACAGGTCCACCCATACACATATGAGCATTGATAAAACTATTTAAAGCTAAAGGAACTAAATATGTGCATGTATAGATGGATTCCATCCATCTTCTAAAAGACAATCTCAATAAGAGCTCATTCATTGAGAACCAGACATCGAATTCCTTTTTGACTCATCAGTCTATATCAAAGTCCCCAAGTTACAGTGCATTGAGGCAATCAAATCTTGTGTACTTTTATCAACGTGGAGGAAATGGCATCCTTCACTACCTCTGCTGCTTGCTATAACTGAGATCATACAATCTCAGACAAAGGGAACTGTCCACCTCTCTCTATATAGGACTGTTTCATACCACTCATCACTTTAAAGATGATATTGGATAAATAGGGCTCTAGAACAGAGCTGAATGATACATTGGTTATTGAGTCACCCTTCTATTAGATAGTATCCTGCTTTATAGACAGTACTATACAGGTATATGCAGACACATTCTGCAGGCAAAATATTGCAAGTTGTGCAGTTTTATTCATGATGTACTGATGCTGACTTTGCACTGTACACATTTGCTTGGCAGATGCATCAAAAGCATTCCTGGGCTGCAGCACAGTTTGATAGGGTTGTGTAATGCAGCAGAGCAGTGATGTCAGTCACTGACTAAACAAGGCTAATGAGATGCAATGTGCCAATCACAGTCATATACAGACATACGTAGATATTTATGTAGACAGATAGCTAGATATACAGCTATAGGTGTGTATATGTGTGTGTGTGTGTGTGTGTGTGTGTGTGTGTGTGTGTGTGTGTGTGTGTGTGTGTGTGTGTGTGTGTGTGTGTGTGTGTGTGTGTGTGTGTGTGCCTCATTGGCTTAATGTATAACAATACGTAAATGCTTCCACTACATAACACCACTGGAGTTTAGAGAAGCTCGCTGTAGTGAGTCTTTCCTTTTTTCTCTCCCATTTCAAGTGCCCTCACAGTATTACTCTATTTTATGATAACCAGACTCCCATGCTGTTAACCTTTCTTTTAATTTCTGTGTTGCATTTCTCAGCACTGACAGAGTACTTATTTTACTGTATGGTGCATGGTCTGCCAAGTTATGCCCTTTTCCATAAATTTTCCCCAGTTATTTTTGTCATTGTGGTAGTTTTCAATTCACAGTACAGTGTTCAGTGTACAAATGAAATGTACTGTATTCTGTGCTTAAGCAGATATCATGCCTTTTATTCTGTAGCCCATGATTCCATTCTGATGGATGCAAAATCTGTTTATGAATTATATGTCTGTTACTCCAGCAGTCAAGACTTTCTGTGCTGTGCATCTGGTACACAGAAAAGGTGGTCTTTTATGAACTAGGATACCCATTTCTGAAACCGTGTGATTTCATATGGACCATTTTGCACAGGGTCCATTTCATACCCTCTGCTCCTCACTGTGCACATGTTTTTTGTTGAATGTAATGACTTCAGTACCACTGATGTCACAACTCTACACATCCCCTTTCCATCAGGATACTGCGTCTGCTGTAAACAGTCTTGCAGGTAATCTGGAATGCATCCAAAACTAAAAGATCTGGAATTAGTTAAAGTTCATCAATAGTTACTATAGCAACTCATGCTACTCTTTAAGATTTCCATGTTCCTATAATGTGCCATAATGTCATGCATAGTGATTACAGAATGGAACTTGTCAAAGATGCACATCTGACATGATATTCTTGAAAAAAAGTTGACATTGAAAGTCCACACGTCAGCCACAGTCAAGTCTTCCTGCTTCCATCTAAGAAATATTGTCCTTCTAAATCACTTTATTTCAGTCAAGGATCTTGCTGCAGTTGTACATACTTTTGTTTCACCACACTTGGACTATTGCAACTTGCTACACCTGGGGTTACCTGACTATAAACTTGATGTACTTCAACTAATACAGAACCAAGCAGCTCGGCTTCTAATGTACGTTTCATGATCCCAACGTATCACATTTTCTCTGTATAAGCTGCTGTTTAGATCTCATATTATTTATAGTGTCTTAATCAGGACCTGCCTGACTCTGCATAGACTGGAACCCCACCCCACCCCCACCCCATCTCCAGGAAGTGCTGGTCTGGTATCAGCCTTCACACACCTTACACTATGCTTCTGTGGGGCTAACAGCATTCCAAGGGTGGGGTTAAATAATCCAGGGTGATTTCTTTACTTTGCAGGGCACATGCCTTTGTTGCTTACTACCCGGATAGCCATAGACGTCCATAATATTAGGAGGCATCATAAATACTCCAAAAATCTCTTTAATCTGTCTTATAAGACATGATGAAAGATTTGTTATCAACCACAGTGTAGATAGAACAGTCAATGAGGCACAAACCAGGAACTCGATGCAGATACAAAATACTCGATGCAGATATAAATAAAAATAAAAAGAATTTATTCCAAAGACAAACACACCGACTGAACGCTTTCACCAGGTAGACTGGCTTCTTCAGAGTCATAAAAAACACACCCAGCATGCTGTTCTTAAATACTGTTCAAATTGTCAATTATTCAATTGATAAATGTTGATTAAAACAACCTGTTACAACAATCTATTAGAATGTTGAACTACTGAACATTTTTCTGCTCTGAATAGCACAAACCACACTTTTAAAATACCATTTTTCTAAAACAGTATTATGTTCCAAACAACAAGCATTAACAGAAATAGTGTGTAATATTATTTTGAATTACTTAGAAAATAGATTGTTCGTAAGTATTATAAAAACATTTACCCTATAACTTCTGACAAAAAAGAAGAAAAAGTTGTTAAAATTATCAGAATATTTAAAGTGGTCAGAATTTTACATGTTTGAAATGTTTAGAATATTTTGTATATTTTATATAAAATTAGCCCTATATTTCAGTAAGGGTTTTAGAGAAATACTCTCATTGATCCCAGGAAATTTTGTGGCAATTATGTAGCACTACGTGAAATGGAGTGGCAGATTAGATTGAATGCCACAAAATTTCCTGGGATCAATGAGAGTATTTCTCTAAAACCCTTACTGAAATATAGGGCTAATTTTATATAAAATATACAAAATATTCTAAACATTTCAAACATGTAAAATTCTGACCACTTTAAATATTCTGATAATTTTAACAACTTTTTCTTCTTTTTTGTCAGAAGTTATAGGGTAAATGTTTTTATAATACTTACGAACAATCTATTTTCTAAGTAATTCAAAATAATATTACACACTATTTCTGTTAATGCTTGTTGTTTGGAACGTAATACTGTTTTAGAAAAATGGTATTTTAAAAGTGTGGTTTGTGCTATTCAGAGCAGAAAAATGTTCAGTAGTTCAACATTCTAATAGATTGTTGTAACAGGTTGTTTTAATCAACATTTATAAATTGAATAATTGACAATTTGAACAGTATTTAAGAACAGCATGCTGGGTGTGTTTTTTATGACTCTGAAGAAGCCAGTCTACCTGGTGAAAGCGCTCAGTCGGTGTGTTTGTCTTTGGAATAAATTATTTTTATTTATATCTGCATCGAGTATTTTGTATCTGCATCGAGTTCCTGGTTTGTGCCTCATTGTCTGTTCTATCTACACTGTGGTTGATAACAAATCTTTCATTCAAGTGGATTCCTGCATTGGAGCCAATTTTCTTATTTGGGTGTTTATAAGACATGATGTACAGCAACTGAAACTCATGACATATTTTACTGTTTTATACTATTGTGTCCTTTTTTATTCATTGTTATATTTAGTCTTTTAATGGTTTGCTGGTTTTACTTGGCTGTCTATTACTGACTTTTATAGTGCTTAGTTATTTAAGTACATTAATAAAGCTGAAGCTGAAATTAAACTAAAAGTCTAACAAAGTCTTCAACTGCTGTCCATATTTTATTCAGTAATCCACACCTAATTTATCAAGAATAAAACTTTCAGGTCACTTTGAAACTTCTTTATTTTACACGATACTTTTTTCTTAATAGTTAGTCTGGTGTGAGAAAAAAACTTAATAAATAGTTGCACTGAAAGCTGACTTTTCTGTTAATGCTGTAATAGGCAATGTTAAGTGCATTCTCAAAATTTAATAATAAATTATAATAATAAATTATACTAATAACTTTTCATTGCAGGAGCCTGGTTCTGGGGAGCAGAAAGATGGAGCCCTTAGAGTGTCTCAGATAACCTAGGATCACTCTGTCATCTAGATGGTGGAGGAACTGGTTGAGAAGGAAAGGAATAAGAGGCCACTTTCAGATTACTCATCCTGAGGGAGAGAGAGGCAGTAAGATCTTGCATGTTGGTGACTCATCACAGGCTAAGAGATCTGCCAGCAGCACAGGATTTGGACATGTTCCTGGGCTGCCAAACAGCACTTCATGTTATAGTCAGGGTTGACACATGTATGAAGCTCTCAGATATCTCAAGTGTCCTGATTAACTCAACAACTAGTATAAAAAAAAAAAAAATATATATATATATATATATATATATATATATATATATATATATATATATGTATATATATATATATATATATATATATATATATATATATATATATATATATATACACACACACACACACACACACACACACACACACACACACACACACACACACACACACACACACACACACACACACACACACACACACACACACACACACAGACATAAATATACATATAGATATATACAAAATAATATAATATAATACAATATGGGTCCCATTTGGAAGATCGATGTTTCAGAAAGTTGAACTTCATATGGCCAAGACTATGATCTATGACTGACTTTCCAAAAAGTTGGAGTAACTGTATAGAGAATGTGTTACAGTGGGGATCAGGAAACTTACCATTTTCTTAATTTAGTGCAAACTCAGAGGTTGTATTTATAATTAGCAGGGCTGGGGTGTGGGGCCTTGTCCCCTGCAGAACACAGAGTTTTTTTGTTTTCTTTTCAAAATTATAAAACTTCAGTCATATGGCCTTGACCATATGCTGTTTGATGTTCTATAATTTCAATGTAACAACACAGATGCATATAATATATATGGATGTGTGTGTGATGTATGCATATATAAATATAAATGTGTGTGTGTGTATGCGCTTCCCATACCTCTAAGCCTTATCTATTTAAATAAACTAACTCCAGAGTCAGATATCAGTGGAGAAAGGAAGAACTCTATAAAATTGTGAAATTGAGCAGTTGTGACTGGACAGTTAAAATCTAATAAAGTGATCCTTGAGGAACTGTAGGACAACTTGTTCAAATACTTTTAATATACAGCACATTTGCTCTTCTAAGCTTCCAGGTCTATTGATAACCTTTAAAAGGCTTACTTACTAAATGATGTATTTAACATTTCAAAAAAACGCTTAAATGAAAATCGGCCAACACCAAGCTCTTGAACTTACTGTTGCAACTGAATAACTGTACCTAATAAGTGACAAAAAAGAAAAAAACACAGCACAAATGTAACATTGAGTACTTTTGTTCTTTAATGTAATTTGACAGAACTTCCTCAGAACATTGAGTGCAGTTAAATCGTCCCATTTAAATAACTTCTAAATTAGATCATATGACAGTTCACATTTGAAAAATCTTAAAGATACAGCCACTATATAAAAAATTATATAAACACTAGTCATGTCCCCTGTACAAATGATTTATTCCACTCTTCTCATTTTAAAAAAATATTCTCACTAACTATATAAAATACTGATTATTACCCATGTCTATATATTAAAAACATTCTAAACATATTAGTTTTTCAAAAGGCATTTGATATTAATGTTTTCGTTAAGTCTTGGCAGCTTATCTGCTTGTAAAAATATTTGCCAATTAAACTCTTTAACTGCCACATAATTATTTGCATTACCACTAAAAGGAACTGGTTTGACATAATCAAGTACAAAAAAACAAAAACTTCCTAAAATTTGTGCAGATAAGGGAACGTTTGGTCAATGCATTTTCCTTTGTTTTTATGGCCAAAACATGTTTTGCTATTCTCTTACTTATATATAACATGTATAACATGTCTTAAATGTTTTCAAAAACTTTTGTTTACAGAACTTCTGTGTGGTTGAGGCAAATTCATATGTATTATCGGACTTTATCTAGTCATTTTGAACCACTACGATTTTAAATTAACAGGGCTATGAATAGTCTTCACTCATTTTCATTAACATATTTTCCAGAGTTAAAGTGTTTCTGTATGTATGACCACCCCTGTCTTTAAAAAAGTCAAGTAAAAGTTAAGTCTTAGTGCTTGAATAAAATAAATTACGGCAATTTTCTCCTTTTAGTCATACTAATAAACTTTAGTACAGTTTTTATTTAGTCAAGTATAATGTTTTCTAAAACCAATTAGTGAAGGCAATGATATGATAGACATCTTATGTGAATTACTTGCCACCACACATACCTTTGAATACTTAGATAAATCCACATTTGTGTACTAAGGTGCTAGAGTAACCAAATAACACAGTTATAAAACTTAAGTTCAAATTTAAGATAGAATTAGCGTTGTCCCCTCACAGCAAGAAGTTGCCCCTTTCGATTCTCAGCTAGAGCGTCTTCTGTGTGGAGGCATGCGTGCCTTCGTTGAAGGTTGTGCGTCAGGGCTGGTAACTCAGCATGTAAAAATCCACTACCAAACATTAGAGGACCGGAGTTCCGCTGTGGTGACCCCATAAGCCGAAATACACAACAACAACAACAACACCTTGCAAAGAAAGAGAGAAAACTGCTGAAACAATATCAAAGTGGCTATCTTAAAGTAAAAAAAATGTTACTTGACTTACCACTTCTTCCTCTGACTAGATCACTTACAACATATTCCTGTGGAAGAAATGGTAACATTGAACTTTACTAAAAGGTGAGGTTTTACTATGAAATGCTGACTTCCTGAAAGACGACATTTAAAAAGGACAAAAAATGCCAAATGTCCAACAGTGTTAAAGGTACTTTTTAATTTCTTTATTTATTTATTTTGCAGACGGGGCAAGCCCCTCTGCATCCCCAATGTAGGAGGCAAGCCATACATACCCCCGAACTTATATATACCAACTCCGCAGTCACACCAACTCGAAGAAGGTAGAAATCCCACTAAAGAAGTGAATAATTGCCTGCACACAATTACAAATCATACTGGCAATGATTTCCTATAGGAAACAGCATTTGGAGTTATGCAGTTTCTTTTTTTTCTGCATGCTACTGATGCTTGAACAGTTTCACTTTGACCATGTACCCTAAAGCCTTAGAGTGAAAAATTAATTTTCTTTAGGTTAATTTAAATTCTGATCTTTGTTTTCACTCTTTTGAAGGACACTCATGCTCTAAACACAAGAAAGACAACACAACTGAATTACTACAATGAAAAATTAATAAAATATACAGGTATTAATCACAAAAATGAACAACAGTTTTGCTAAGTTCTTTCTTAACTTTCTTATCAGTTTAAAACCCCTCCAACATAGACAGTTTAGTCTAGCCACACATGTTGCATATGCCACTGACTGACAGATGCAGTACCATGTCTCCTTTTGTATCAGATTCTGTTACTGTGCATGCTCTTTCTACAGTACTTAATAAAGCTGTATTTTTCTACAGGAAAACTTACTTTGACCCATGTACACCTCTTTATGCTGATGATTTGCCTCTGACCATAGACTTAACCAATTGCAACATTATTCCCATTTTGCCACTGTGTATAAATCCCAAGTCCTTTATCTCTAATACTGTGTACAGTTCAAAGGAGTCAGCACCTGGAGTTAATGCTTTTCTAAAAACATTGCTATTTTGATAAATACTATTACATTTCTATAGTTTCCAACCAAAAGTATTTACCTTTTGTCTCAATTAATTATTTTATTTTACTAGCCATATGGACCACACTGTACATATTTTCCATATTTTCACTTAGTGACTTTTTAAAATCTTTTACAAAACTGACTGTTTTAAGTTTGATTATACTGTACCCTCATGTTTTCTGATTTTATATGTGTGTATATATATATATATATATATATATATATATATATATATATATATATATATATATTATTTTTTTTATATATATATATATATAATATATATTATTTTTATTTATATATATATATATATATATATATATATATATATATATAAAATATATATATATATAATATATATATATATATATATATATATATATGTATATATATATATTATATACATATATATATATATATATATATATATATGTATATATATATATATATATATATATATATATATATATATAGTATAGTCTCACCTCCTGACTTAAAATCTTAAAATTTTTGTACATAGCTAGACTGTCTTATCTATAATTTTACTGTACCCTCATATTTTTCTTATAATGATATCTGTAATCAAATCTGTATAAACTCTTTGTCTGGAGCTTTTCTCTCCAGCCTTCACTGAAAAGGGGTTTTGTACCCAGTCAGACCTTTCCAAAACACAAAAACAATGAACAAATAAATAAATACATATTGAACAAAAGTAATATTCACACTGTACAGTCTCACTTATACAATCCCAGCATCATTTTGAAATGGAATATATTATATGTAAACTTCAGTAGTGGAACAGTTGTGTACAAGGATATGCACGAGTAAACATACAGATACCTGTATAAAAAAGTGGCAGTTAGACAAGTTATTGAGGTTACATTCATGTAATATACCATACATCTCAACCTCTTAGAACAAGAAATCTGGACAAAGCCATAAATAAAAGTGGTACAAATGTCCAAAAATAGGGACACGTTTTAAATGTTTGCATTAGCATGAATTTTCTGAAGGGTATGAAGCCTGAAACTCAAATGTCTATCATTATTTTCTAACATCAGTCTTTAATGATTTTCCACTGATTTGCCAGAAAACCACAGTTTTATGAAAAACAGACCAAAAATATTGGGCAAAAATCTGGACAGTTGAGAAGTATGTCATATACTGTTTAGAGGTAGAGTAATTAATAGTAAGTTATAGGCATAACAATGTTAGTTGTGGACAGAAGTGTCAAAGAGTAGAAAGTATAGCAGTAGTTACAAGAAACACAGAATATATGCATTTTATTTACTATTTATTTATTTATTTGTTTATTTATTTACAGGGATAGTCCAACTAGGTCAACAAAAACAAACCTCTTGTCGGCGGAGGCCCAGGGAGAAAAGATCAATATGAAAGACAAAAATGCACAATCATGGGGAAAAGTTGCAATAATTTTCATAGAAGGATAAAATATTGCAGGGAAAGCTTATTAACAAATAGTAGCAAATGCAGGAAATAATCCTACAGATGTACAATTGCACTGATAATTTTTTGCAATTAGATATACAAATGAGATTCACAGTAGATCGATTTTAAAAATGTCACATTTATATACAGTTGCCTAGTAGTATCAGAGCACAACATATAGCAGCTGCCATGTGAAACACAGTCTAAATAGGAGTAGCAGAGGAGTTCTCAGACCGTAGCCAGATTGACTGTGTACTTAGTAGATAAGGAGAGTCTTGGTCTACAGGAGTTAGATATGGGAAAAAGAAGGAACAGACAACAAGACAGTAGTGCTAGAGAGAGGGAAAATGAGGAGTGAAATAAAGCAGCCAGGATATATTTTGAGAGTAGACTATAAATAAGAGTAGAAAAGGGGAAAGGAAAAACAGAATGGAAGAAAGTCCGCCATAAGCTAACAAAGTCTTCAATGTTTATTACTAAAGCCCAAAACTTTTGTCTGTTTATTACTAAAGCCCAACTGTTTTGACTGTTTATTACTAACGCCCACCTGTTGAGGGGGCAGACATGGTAAAGGAGAAGTTTTTTGTGTTAGAGTTAGCCTGGAAAGAAGCAAGAGCATAGCCAGGAGTCCTTGTATACATGATGTGTTTGTAGCTGTTTACACAAGTGGTACATCCACAAGGGACTACATCTCCGTGGTAATATATGAAAACGTATTCATAAAATGTATATAAAAATATACTAGAATTAGTACACTGAACTCTGAATTCAGGTGCCATCACACAGCATATTTTTTTTTTGTTGTTGCACAGTTTTCAAAAATAACAGTTTTACAGTTTTGTGGTAAAATTTTAACTGAAAACTACAAGTTTCTTTACTGACATTATGTAAAACCAGTCAGTGCCTATGAGCATGTATTGAAGTATGCCACTTTGATTAAAATAAGCAAATACTTTCATAACTGCATATATAAAAATACAAAGACAAAGTGAACAAACCAATCAAGAGAAAGACTGCAATATTTCTTAAATTGTATAAATTAGTTGTATAACAAAAATAATGGTTATGCATTGCTTTTTGTATTGCCAGAGACATTAGCAATATAGACATTAATCAAGAACTATTAAATTATATTCTAATATTCTTTTCTTGGGACCCATAAAATTACAATATTACCCATAAAACATAAACATCACAGAATCAGTTGTTTTGTGTTATACATCTGCTATCGGCTGGAGAAATCTTTTAATGGTTCTCAGAATAAAGCTAGTCCCATTGCTTTCCTGTTCTTATTGGAGCACCTCTTCCATGCTAATTCCTTTGAATACTTACACTATAAATACAAGCTGTGAGTCAAGAAAAGTATTCAAAACTCACATTGATGTATGTCTTCAAAATGAATTTAGGCTCATCTTTTTTCAGACTCACCCACTTACTGGATTACAGTCTTTTCTAAAGTGAAAAGAAAATTTTGCATTCTAAAGTAATCACATTACTGATAATATAAATCCTAGAATAGCTGCATGTATGCACAGATGACATGGCCACTTTATATAGATTACAGACAGAATAGACTATTCCAGGGAGTCAATAACACCTACACTAAGTATAACTAAATGTACACTGTTCTGAGTGAACAGACAACACAGACATAACTCACACCTTCTTCCTCCTAATTTTAATTTTCCTACTGATATTCTTCCAGCTTTAAATATTGATAGGGATTTATCAGGTTACCACAAAGTGTAGACTACATGTAGACTTAGTATAATCTTTCTGAGTGAATAGAAAGCAGAAAAAAATGTGATAAGAATGTTCTTGAATACATATCGTGTACGCATAGTGTAGGTTTTATTGAATCTGGCCCTATGTCTACTTTGCCAATGATAATGGAAAACACAGATAAATATAAATCTGCAACCTAGTAAATAGGTGAAAAGTAAAAGAAATCAACAAAAACAAATGTAAGACACAACCATTAGTTTGGAAATGTTATCTCCCATATTTGCCACCATACTGAAAGCCAACACTGTTGTTAAGTACTGCTTTTGAAAGCAAAACCTGCAACTTGTAATCAAAATAGATATTTGACTGATTTTTTTTTATGCCCTTATATGCTACAGGCAATTTCAGCTAACTTATATTTGAATTAAGTTACGTATAAAGAACAGACATATAAAAGCCGTCTGTCCATCCATAAACTGCTATTTCTTATATGTAGGGTGGTGCACATATGTAGACATCCGGAAACACTTTGGAATCTCAAAATACTGAAATGTCGAATTTCAGTATCTCAAGACCAAAGTGACGAAAATGCAGATGTGCGAAACTGCAGAATATCAAACCTGGAAATGTCAAACCCACGGTACTGACAGCGCGTTATGTAAGTGTGGTGTTTTTAAGGGTTTTGGGGATGGTTTGTGTGTTTGTGAGTGTGTCAGGGAGTGTTAGGTGTGGGTTAGGGTATGTAGGTGAGAGTGTGAATGTGTCAGTGTTGAGAGTGGTGGTGTGTGTATCTGTGTGATGTGTGTTGGTGTGAGAGGGGTGTGGAATGTATGTTGGTGGGTTTTGTGTGTGTTGGTATTTAGTGCGACCTCTGAGTTAGTATACATAAGTAGGGGGGTGGGAGAGCAGCCCCCCACATGAGGGGTGCAGGGGGGCTTGCCCCCTTGCTTATAGTAAGTGTGTGTGTGTGTGTGTGTGTGTGTGTGTGTGTGTGTGTGTGTGTGTGTGTGTGTGTGTGTGTGTGTTGTGCAGAGATAGGTGTAGTTGTGTTTGTGTGTGTGCTTTAATGGTCGCGGTTTGGGTTTTTTTTTTTTTTTGTGTTTCGGCTTTATAGACTCGAAATACTGAAATTTGATATTTCAGTATTTCGAGATTATAAAATGAATCCAGACATCCATACTGATGCATGCACAAACCTAAATATATACATACATTCACAAGTTCACAAATATGTGCACTTATATATGCACATATACACACAAAGATACAAATACACACTTACATGTACACAGACATGCGCGCACACACAGACACACACACACACACACACACACACACACACACACACACACACACACACACACACACACACTCTTCCACTATGACTCATTGAGGTACAACTCAGTGATAAATCACCTTACCCATTTCAAAGAATCAGAAAACTCAGCCCCATGACAATATAAATCCCATGACTGTGTGTGTGTATGTGTGTGTGTGTGTGTGTGTGTGTGTGTGTGTGTGTGTGTGTGTGTGTGTGTGTGTGTGTGTGTGTGTGTGTGTGTGTATGTGTGTGTTTGTGTTGTTCTGCGGAGATAGGTGCAGTTGTGTTTGTGTGTGCGGTTTTGGGTTTCGTTTTTTTTGGTGATTCGGCTTTACAGTCTTGAAACACTGTAATTCAATATTTCAGTATTTTGAGATTATAAAATGAATCCAGACATCCATACTGATGCATGTACAAACCTAAACATATACATACATTCATAAGTTCAAAAATATGTGCACTTATACATGCACATATACACACAAAGATACAAATACTCATTTACATGTACACGGACATGCGCGCACACACACACACACACACACACACACACACACACACACACTCACACACGCACACTTCCACTATGACTCATTGAGTTACAACTCAGTGATAAATCACCTTACCCATTTCAAAGAATCAGAAAACTCACCCCATGACAATATAAATCCCATGACTGTGTGTGTGTGTGTGTGTGTGTGTGTGTGTGTGTGTGTGTGTGTGTGTGTGTGTGTGTGTGTGTGTGTGTGTTGTTGTGTGGATATTGCTGCAGTTGTGTTTGTGCTTTAACGGTCGTGGTTTTGGGTTTCGTTTTTTTGGAGATTCGGCTTTACAGTTTTGAAATACTGAAATTCTATATTTCAGTATTTCGAGATTATAAAATGAATCCAAACATCCATATTGATGCATGCACAAACCTAAACATCACAAGTTCAAAAATATGTGCACGTATACATGCACATATACACACAAAGATACAAATACCCATTTACATGTACACGGACATGCGCGCGCGTGTGCACACACACACACACACACACACACACACACACACACACACACACACACACACACACACACACACACACACACATATATTTCCACTATGACTCATTGAGTTACAACTCAGTGATAAATCACCTTACCCATTTCAAAGAATCAGAAAACTCAACCCCATGACAATATAAATCCCATGATTGTTTCTGTGTGTGTGTGTGTGTGTGTGTGTGTGTGTGTGTGTGTGTGTGTGTGTGTGTGTGTGTGTGTGTGTGTGTGTGTGTGTGTGTGTGTGTGTGTGTGTGTGTGAGTGTGTGTGTGTGTGTGTGTGTGTGTGTATATATATATATATATATATATATATATATATATATATATATATATAAATTAATCTAAAACAGGCCGATAGGCTGCTGAAGAAGATGCAGTAACAGTCCAAGCACAATGAGAATTAAGTTCCGCGTATTCACCACGTTGAGGTATGGTATGCAGTTTAATGTTCCTAAAATATATAAAAACATATAAAAGAAATACAATAAAATAAAACAAACAAGAGATGAGTGCTTTCAGGTATAATATCCTCTTTTTTGAGAGTACTGCTCACTACATTACTTCAAGTGATGCATTAATTCTTGAACAGATTCAGAAAAACATATTTAGAAATTGTATTTTGGAATGTATATTGTCGGCATTTTAATATCAATAGATATTTATGTCTCTTAAAGCAGATTGGTGACATTTCTGATTTTTATCAATAATTATGTTTAACTTGGAAATATAGCCAATAATGTTTACACAACGCATGATGATAGTAATGGGTAACCCTCCTAGAACTATCCCGAGAGTTAGCACATGATCGTTAACCTTCCTCTTTTAGAGAATTTTTAAGGCAAATATGCATTTTTTTATACATAATGCACAGATATGCAGTTTTTAATTTAAACACAAGAATACATATTGTCCATTTCACTTACAAGAGCATGTATTTCTGGTAGAATAAGAGAATTATGCTATTGGTGGAAACCTGAAATAAAGAGCAATTATTTGCACCAACATATACCAATGAAAGAGCATTTGGGAATTTAACCAATACCATTGGTAGGGTTTGTGTTAACAGCTACTGGATTACCCATTTAGCTATTAGAATTAATTGGTTGAACATGGAAGTAACAAAAGACAATTGGTGGATTAGTAGTTTCATAGGTATTTTACCTTTTTAACGGATTTTTGGTGCGATTTCTACTAAGTGTTTACTGGATGATCTTTGTATAAATAAGAAGTTATTGTTTTTTATGATTAGATCTGATAAAGGGTATCATACCCAAAAGTGCTGATCTCATTTGTTTATTTTATTTTATTGTATTTGTTTTGCATGTTTTAATATATTTTAGGAACATTAAACTGCATACCATACCTCAACGTGGTGAATACACAGAACTTATTTCTCATTTTATATATATATATATATATATATATGGTTCCCATTCAGAAGCCTGAAACATCATAAGCCTGAAAATCAAAATCCTGAAACCAAAAGCCTGAAAATTCAGAATCCTGAAAACTCAAAATCCTGAAAGCCCAAAATCCTGAAAGACCAAAATCCTGAAAACACAAATAATGCTAATATGTCACTATAAAGACACTAATATCTACCAACTGACCCTGACCCTAACCCTAACCCTAAGGTCCGTCACTATTGCACACTCACCTGACCCACGCCCTAACCCTAACTCACTTAAACCGCCCCTAACCCCAATATTTGTCACTATTGCATACATGCCTAACCTGCCCTAACCCTAACTCACTTAAACCGCCCCTAACCCTAAAATAAAACCAACCGCACACTTACCTGACTCCAACGCATGACCTAACACCACAGGGCTAACAATAGCAAAGCCACAATGACATCAGTATGTCTATTTTGTGTTTTCAGGATTTTGAGTTTCAGGATTTTGGTCTTTCAGGATTTTGGGCTTTCAGGATTTTGAGTTTTCAGGATTCTGAATTTTCAGGCTTTTGGTTTCAGATTTTGATTTTCAGGCTTATGATGTTTCAGGCTTCTGAATGGGAACCATATATATATATATATATATATATATATATATATATATATATAATTAAGTATAAATGTTTTTGCAGGAAGACAAGCTCCCCTGCACCCTCTTTATGAAGGGGGCAAGTCTCCCATACTACTAAACTTATAAATCTCAATTTCTGTGTCACACAAACGTGAGGAAGTTTCTCAAAACTAAGGAGTCACTGTCTGTACATACTTACAAACTATACTAGCAGTGATTTCCTATGGAAAACAGCAACCAAGGAGTTAAACCTGATGAGCTGGACACCACCTGAAGGAACCCTGTCAAGTTTGCACCCAACTAGGTGCAGGAAGCTGACCATTACACATAGTCTCTCCCTCTCTCTCTCATGCACACTTGTAGCTGTCTTTACAGAGTCTTGGAGATAGGATTAACATTGCATAACAGAACCTTCATTCTGATACACAAGCATCATTAAAGGTGGTCACACAAACACATACACAGACACACAACTTATTGCTGTTCTTTTGAACTCTGACATCACAGATACTCTACTGATATTCACATACATTACATTATGCATTCAGAAACATACAGATGGCACTGTCTATATAATCCATACAACACAGGCACAGTTCCTTTAAAAGTTGATCAAATATGTGTGGTCACGTAGATCTGATTCATTTACTGCATATGCAAGCATTATGTCAGATTACTGATGCATTAAATGTGTGTTTTTTGTGTATTCTGTGCTCACGATAAATGATAACGTACAACCAGGATTATAGTAGTAATCTAGTTAATAAGCCCATATAATTTGCCACAAACTACAGCTGAAAATTAACATTATCTCTGCAAATATCTTGCTGCTATTACTATATTTTCAGTTTTTTTTTGTCTATTTTACTAATTTTTGATACACTGTGCATACTGATAAAACAGTCCTTGCTAGTCCTTGCACTGTGTCTTCAAGTTATTCATTCATTTTAACTTCGTTAATTGAATAGATGGGCTGTTTCAAAGACACTTTCCAGCCATGAATGGAGCTTAAGGCAGGAGACATGTAAAACAATGCAATAAAACTAATTATGGACAAGGTGAACAATGTCATGACAAAAATTAAAACAAAAGCACAGTAGTTGCATTTCACAATATTAGAGCATATTATTATTGACCTATTAACACTGTAATATAGTAATTCACTATATACGAGTAATGTGCAGTACTGAAACAGACAAAATAACATAATTGTAGCATGACAACTACTGAAGTTGTTATATTGGAGACAATACACGGTAAAGTAAAATTAAGTTTAAATTGTTAGAGAAATTGGGGTTAGCAATTACAACAGAAGGAGGAGGCGGCATTTTAGTTGCATTAGTTCTGAAATTATTACACTGTAATAGGTCTAAGAGGTGTATGGAAAAAAGAATGTCTCTAAAACATTGGGGAAACTGATCAAAATGTGTTCACTTATTCTATCCCTAAAAGCTCTATTTTTTTCACCAACATAACATGAGGTACAAGACTGACACAGTCAACTTTGCAATAACTATAACATTGTGAATATTACAGTCTGTATAAACATTACATTTATACATTCAATTGTTATTGGATGTGTAAAATTGTATGTCTTCCATAAATACATGCAATATTTACAATTATAACATAGGACTGTCCCCCTTAGGTTCATAGGTTTATAGGTTGGTACTAGGCTATCTGCCCGAAGGCATTTATAAGCCTAGCCAGAATTTGTTGGCTTTTGCCACCCCCTTAGATTAGTTCCCTGTGCCTCTGTCCAGCAGAGCCATTGAAGTGATCCCTGGGGTAAACTTTCTGTTTCCCATCCACTCGTTAAGGTTTCTCTTGAAGAGAGTTAGTGAGGAGGTCTGCCTAATGTAGATTGGAATCTTGTTCCAGAGCATGGGAAGTCTCTGGGACAGGAATCTATCCCTCCAGCATGTCCTATTTATTGTTGTGGTGAGGTTTAGATCCCTGAAGTGTGTGGCTTGAGGGGATATGGTTTTCTTTAGGTGGAGCATGTCCATCAATTCTGGGTTGGACATGGCCTTGTATGTCAAGCAGAGATCAACTCTGAGTAGGCAGTATGCAACCGAGTACAGCTGGAGTTTCTTCAGTTGAGCTGCATAGGGCATCTGCTTGAGGCCAGTGATCCTCTTGGTGAGGTACTTCTGTGTTCTTTCCAGTTGTTGCAGGTGTCTTGTAAAGTACATCCCAAATGGAGCATTGTACTCTATGGTGGGTCTGATGAGTGATGAGTAGTGGGGCCCAATGACCTCTTTCAATCTGGATGCAAACCCTTTTGTGATTAGGTGGGCCACATAGAAGGATTTTCTAACCACTTTGGCAATGTGATTATCAAAGGAGAGGTTACTATCTACTTGGGTCCCCAGATCCCTTATTATGTCTTCTGTATTTAGGGGGCTACCACCTATCTAATAGTTTGTGGGTACTTTGTTTTTTCCAAAGGGGATGACTATGCACTTTTTGGCATTTAGCTTGAGGCCATGGTTTTGACACCAGGTATCTGTCTCAGTGAGACCCTTTTGGAGGATGTCTGTGTCAGCTGGAGAGTCAATTATAGCCCCTAGTTTGCAGTCATCTGCAAACTTGGTCAGCCATAGTCCTCCTGTGCTTGCCTGTACCTCTGAGAAGTATATGCCGAACAGGAGGGGTCCTAGGACTGAACCCTGGGGAATGCCACTTGTAACCGGTTTAGAGTCAGACCTAGCTCCTGCAACTCTTACCATGTGGGTTCTGTCAGTAAGCCAGTTGGCAACCCATCTCATGATGTAGGGGTTAATGTTCAGGCTGGTGAGCTTGTCTATAATACCTGAGTGGGGAATGGTGTCAAAGGCCTTTGCGAGGTCTAGGTAGGCTGTGTGGACCTCCTTTCCCTCATCTATAGCCTTGGTATCTGTCTCAAAGAAGTCCACCAGGTTTAGAAGGCATGATCTGCCCTTAACAAAGCCGAACTGGGTAGGGTCCAGTGTTTGGAGGTTCCCAATGTCTCTGTTAATGAGATCCATGATTATGCCTCACATAATGCTACCAGCCTCACATAATGCTACCACTCCACTGAATCAAACACATAAACACACAAAGACATACTCGGAGGCTCTGAGTAAAAATTTACCTAAACAGCAGAGGCCTCCAAAGCAGACACCCAAACAACTGCTACCTCAAGACACCCCACAAGCAACACATAAACCACAAAAGCAGTGTGCAAAGCAGTCACAGCCCTTAAGGCCAAATACAACACCAAACATACTTGTCATAGGTGACTCCATAGTCAGACACACTGACGTCCCACTCACCAGGCTGAACAAGGAGAGGGTCACAGTAAGCTGCCTATCGGGCGCTAGAATCCGCCACATAACACAAGCACTCGGGTCACTCCATGGCAAGTACAAATATGACACAGTCATTGTCCATGCTGGTGTGAACGACCTGAGACGTACCCCACAAGCAACACATAAACCACAAAAGCAGTGTGCAAAGCAGTCACAGCCCTTAAGGCCAAATACAACACCAAACATACTTGTCATAGGTGACTCCATAGTCAGACACACTGACGTCCCACTCACCAGGCTGAACAAGGAGAGGGTCACAGTAAGCTGCCTATCAGGCGCTAGAATCCGCCACATAACACAAGCACTCGGGTCACTCCATGGCAAGTACAAATATGACACAGTCATTGTCCATGCTGGTGTGAACGACCTGAGACGTACCTCCCTGGACTACATGAAAAGAGACATAGAGGAGCTCTCTGATTATGTAGCCCAGGCAGGTATGACCCTAACCCTGAGCAGTATCCTTCCTTCACCAAGAATGATGCCACAATATAGAGACAAGATGATCAGCTTTAACAATTGGCTTAATGTCTGGTGTCATTCAAAGGGGATCCAGTGTCTGTCTGCCTGGGATGACATGCTTGACAAGCCACGCTGCTTCAAGGGACGGCTTGCACCTGTCACCCTGGGATTCGGATATTGGCTAAGGCTCTTGCCACCCCATAGTGCCTTTTTAGGCAAGGCTCAAATTCTAAACCTACCACCCTAGAAAACAAAATGGGAAGAAACTGAGGGTAATGCTGCTCAATGCCAGAAGTCTAAATCTCAAAATGCACGCACTCGAGGCCCTTCTCAGTATGGAGAACATCGATGTCTGTGCTGTAACTGAAACCTGGTTCAAGGCTCCTGAGAGCACCCCGGCACTATTAGGTTTTACCTCATATCATGCGTTCCGGCCCCAAAACCCGGACCACACCACAAAAGGAGGGGTGTATCCATATTCATAAAGGATACTCACACCTCCAGGTTGGTGGCAACGCACGAAGCTCGGAAACCATCCAGGTGCAACTAACCATAGGCAAAACTGCTCTACAAATTGTAGCATGCTACAGGCCACCCTCTCAAACTCAGGAACCCCACACAGCCTTCCTGAAGACACTGGAGGGTATAAATGTATCTCCAAACACCATCATATTGGGTGACTTCAACTACCCGAATATAGACTGGGAACATTACTCAAGCCCTAACTTTCTAGCCCAACTGTTCCTGGAGTTCATAAATTCAAATGCCATGGAACAGCTAGTCACTGTTCCCACGAGAGGAGAAAATATACTAGATCTCATTGTCACAAACATGGGGACAAAATGCTCCACACCGGAAGTATATCCCTCATTGGTGAGATCTGATCATAAACTAATCTCACTGGAAATCCACATCCCGCCCCCACCCCAAGGAAAAAAGACCATAGTGAAGAACTTCTCTAAAGTAAACTTCACACTACTCAAGACTGGTGTGGTATCCTTCAAGGCCCCTGAGCCAGAGGAAACCACAACCCAAGCTGGAAGCCCTTACAAATGCCTTCTATGAACACCTCCAGGACTGCATGGATCAGGCAATCCCAAATAAAACCAAGACTCTTTCCACAAAGGGCAAACGTCCAGGCTGGTGGACCCCAGCCATTAACAAACTTTACAATAAGAGGAGAAAGCTATTACATGATAGAACAAAATCCATAAAAGGAAGTCACCCCTGATCATTATTAGTAAAAAATACGAGCACTCATAAAATCAACTAAGGCCAATTTTGAGAGAAAATTGCCATGGATTCAAAGGACAATCATAAGGCCTTTTTCAGCTATGTTAGGAACCTGGGTGGAAACTCCCAGATATGCTCAGAATTAGTCCAAAATGATACAAAATCACTGAACCCACAGACATTGCCAACATACTGGCAGACAGGTTCAGTGCAAACTTCACCCCTCTCCCCTAAAGGAGAGATAACTATCCCAGCCGAGTGTAGCCTCCCAGACATCTCAAATGCGCAGGTGAAAGCTGCTCTCTAAAGCTAAAAACACAGCATCAATGGGACCGGATGGTGTCCCCGGCTGTGTGCTACACGAGCTAAATGAGGAATTAAACCCGCACATAAGGCAGCTGTTTAATCTCAGCCTTACCACAGGATACGTGCCCAAGGAGTGGCGTGACGGCAACTGTGGTCCCACTCCACAAAGGCGGTGCCTCACGGACCCTGGTAATTACCCCATAAGCTTAACAAGTCTAGTCTGCAAAGCTATGGAGAGGATCATAATGGAGCTCATAAACAAAGATATAGGGACTTGCAGACATTGGACCCGACCCAGTTTGGCTTTGTCAAGGGAAGATCATGCCTTTTGAACTTGGTTGACTTCTTGAAACAGTCACCAAGGCCATTGATGAGGGAAAGGCAGTCCATACAGCCTACCTTGACCTTGCAAAGGCTTTCGACACAATACCCCACTCGGGTATTGTAGAAAAACTTACCAGCTTAAATGTAAACCCATATGTCACAAGATGGGTTGCAAACTGGCTTAAGGACAGAACCCACAGGGTTAGAGTTGCTGGCGCTGTGTCAGACTCCAAGCCGGTCACAAGTGGTGTCCCACAGGGCTCGGTCCTTGGCCCCTATTGTTTGGCATCTACTTCTCAGAAGTACAGGCCAACATGGGAGGACTTTGGCTGACAAAGTTTGCAGACGACTGCAAACTGGGCGCCATAGTGGAAAGTGCATCGGACACGGATATCCTTCAGAAGGGACTCACGGAAACAGATAGCTGGTGCCAGAGCCATGGCCTGAAGTTAAACGCCAAAAATGTATAGTCATACCCTTCGGGAAAAACAAGGTAACCCCAAGCTACCATATAGGTGGCAATCCACTAAGCACAGAAGAGGTTATCAGGGACCTGGGGACCCAGGTTGACAGTGGCCTTTCTTTTGACACTCACATTGCTAAAGTGGTTAGAAAGACCTTCTACATTGCCCAACTGATCATGAAGGATTCACATCCAGATCTAGTGAGGTCATTGTTCCCTGTACTCTTCACTTATCAGACCAATGATCGAGTACAATGCCCCATTCGGGATGTATCTCACCCGACATCTGCAGCAATTGGAGAGACCCCAAAAGTTCCTCACCAAAAGGATAAAGGGACTCCAAAATCTGTCATATGCTGCCAGATTGAAGAAACTCCAGCTCTATTCAGTCGCATACCATCTGCTCAGAGGTGACATGTGCCTGACATACAAGGCCATGTCCAACCCGGAATTAATGGACATGCTCCACCTCAAAAAATCCAAATCCACCAAAACCACTAGAGCAAGCGACTTAAACCTTAGCACGGATATAAATAGGACGTGCTGGAGGGATAGATTTATCACTCAGAGACTCCCTATGCTGTGGAATAAAATCCCAGTCCATGTGAGGCAGAGCACCTCGCTGACTGTTCAAGAGAAATCTAGACCTGTGGATGGGAGATTGTAGGTTTACCCCAGGAATCATCTCTGTGTCACTGCTGGACAGAGGCACAACAAACTAATGGGCACAGTATTTTTTCATATAAGGGGTGGCATAAGCCACAATAATTTGGGCTAGGCTTATAAATGCCTTAGGGCAGATAGCCTAGTATAAACCTATGAACCTATGAACCTATGAACCTATGCACTCCATAGCTTTGCAGATCAAGCTAGTCAGGCTTATAGGGTGATAGTTCCCGGGGTCTGTTGTGGCTCCACCTTTGTGGAGTGGAATAACCGTTGCTGTGCACCACTCTGTGGGCACATAGCCTGTGGAGAGGCTGAGTTTAAACAGTGCGTTTAGGTGAGGGGTTAGTTCATCTTTGAGCTCATGTAGGATGCAGCCTGGGACACCGTCCGGTCCCATTGATGGTGTGTTTTTGGCTTTGGAGAGGGCTGTTTTAACCTGAGTGTCTGTGATTTCAGGGGCACTACATTCTTCTGTTATAGTTATGGGCCCTTTTGGGGGTGAGAGCAGGGTGTAGTTTGCACTGAACCTGTCTGCCAGGATGTTAGCTATATCGGTCAGTTCAGTGTATTTTGTGCCATTCTGCACTAACTCCAAGCAGATTTGAGAATTGCCACTTAGATTCTTGACATAGCTAAAGAATGCCTTGTAGTTATCTTTGGAGTCCATGGCAATTTTTCTTTCGAAGCTAGCCTTGGATGATTTTATGAGGGAATGTAGTTTCTTGCCGATACTGATTAGGGATGTCTTCCCTTCTTGGGATTTTACTCTTTTCTGTACTAGTTTCCTCCTTCTATTGTATAGCTTGTTTATGGCAGGGGTCCACCAGACTGGTTTCCTTTTCTTGGAGGAGAGAGTCTTGGTTTTGTTTGGGATAGCACGATCCATGCATTCTTGTAGGTGCCTGTAGAGTGCATTAGTAAAGGATTGTGCAGCTTGGACAGCGTTATCCTTTAGCATGGGGGCTTTGAAACTTCCCACCTCAGCCTTAAGTAATGTGAACTTTGCTTTTGAAAAGTTTTTCATGGTGGTTTCTTTGACCGTTCGTGGTGGCAGAATGTGGATATCCAGAGTGATTAATTTATGGTCAGATCTAACCAACGAGGGGTTGACGTCCGGTGTGGAACACCAGTCGCCCATGTTGGTGAAGACCAGGTCCAATATGTTGTCACCTCTGGTGGGGGTGTTGACCAGTTGATCCAGGGTGTTTAAGTTTATAAATTCTAGGAAATGTTGGGCAAGGGAGTTTGTACTTGAGTAGTTCTCCCAGTTAATGTTTGGGTAATTGAAATCACCCAATATCAGGGTGTTTGGTAGGCCCTTTATGTTTCCCAGTGTTTCCAGGAATGCGGAGTGGGGGTCCTGGGACATGGTAGGTGATCTGTAGCAAGCTGTAATTTGAATAGCAGTTTTGCCCATTGTTAGTTGCACGTGGATGATCTCTGAAGCATCGTGCTGTGCCACTAACCTGGAGGTATGGGTATCCTTGATGAATATGGATACTCCCCCATCTTTTGTATTTCGGTCCGGGTTTTGTGACAGAAATGTATGGTATGAGTTGTAGCCTGGTAGTGCTGGGGTGCTCTCTGGAGCCTTAAACCAGGTTTCTGTTACTGTACATATATCAGTTTTCTCCATACTGAGGAGTGCCTCGAGTGCATGCATTTTGAGGTTTAGACTTCTGGCATTGAGTAACATTACCCTCAGTTTTTTGTTACTTGCGCTATTTACTGCAGTGGGTTTGTCTTTTGAGCCTTGCCTAAAAAAAGGCACTATAGGGGTGGCAAGAACTTTGGCCAGTATTCGAAAGCCTAAGGGTGACAGGTGCAAGCTGTCTCTAGCAAAGCAGCGTGGCTTGTCAAGCATGTCATCCCAGGCTGACAGACACTGGATCCCCTTTAAATGGCACCAGAAGCTTAGTCAATTGTTGAAATTGATAATTTTTTTCTCTATACCGTGGTATCATTCTTGGTCAGGGCAGGATGCTACTCAGGGTCAGGGTCATACCAGCCTGGGCTATGTAATCAGAGAGCTCCTCCATGTCTCTTTTCATGTAGTCCAGGGAGGTACGGCTTAGGTCATTCACACCAACATGGACAATGACAGTGTCATATTTGTACTTGTTCTGGAGTAACCTCAGTGCTTGTGTTATGTGGCGGATCCTGGCACCCGACAGGCAGCTAACAGTAACCTTCTCCTTGTTCAGCCTAGTGAGTGGGACGTCAGTGTGCCTGACTATAGAGTCACCTATTACTAGTGTGTTGGGTATGTTATTTTGCTTTAAGGGCTGTGATTGCATGGCACACTGGTTTTGTGAAGTATGTGTTTCATGGTTTGTGTTGGGGGGGTGGAGGTTGCTTGGATGTCTGCTTTGAAGGTCTCTTTTGCTTTTGCAGATTTTTATTTAGAGCCTCCGAGTATGTTTTCATGTACTTATGTGTGTTTTTTAACGGTGCTGGTTTCATAGGTCTATGTGAGACTGGTGGTGTGATGCAAGTAATTCCCTTCTCCTCTTGACTGCCTGGTCCAGTCTTGGGTCGAGAGAGCTTAGCCTCCAGTTTATTTGTATAATTGCATCTCTTGCATGTATTAGTGTTTGGTGGAAGGAGGAGAGGGTTGTCTGTGTACATGAGGCAATTGTAACATTGCCTCAAAATGCCCAGATTCACCAGTTAGACCAGAGAGTACACCTGAAACTGCCCTTTGGACATGCCTGGATAGATACAGTGAACTGTTTTACTGATTGGCTGGTAAGGTCGAATAGAGAGCCTTGTCCTTCTCTACAGTATAGGGGATCTAGTGTTAAGGTTTATTAGTGCTTACTATGAATTTTGAGCAAGTGCCGGGATGAGAAGTGAATGGTTTGAGTGCTTAAGTTATAAGTTTGTCTAGTTCCAAGGGAAAAATTTTAAAGTAGATTTTGTGGAGCCGGGAATAGTTATACCCTAGCTAACTGGCACTGCTTGGCCCACAAAACTTCACAGATGCGGGTTTTATAGCAACAGTTAAACAGGTAATCTAAACACAAAAACAACTTTTTAAAGTGCAGGCAGTAAAATAACTACAATATGTAGCTGAAACAAGCTTTTTAAATCACAGAAACTCTAGAAGATCAGTGTTTTAGGCGGAATTAGCTAAAGGCAGCAAGAAAATGCAGAAAAAATGATACTTAATCACTCTAAAGTCTCTCTTTTGTCTCTCTGCTGCTGTAAAACTATGCAGGGCACCAGACGGGAGCTTGCTGAGTTGTATACTAGCCCCATAACCTCACAAATGCGGGTTTTATAGCAGGGAAATGAAAGAGATAGAAATTAGACCAAAATGGCCAATAAACTACTAATTTCTGGGCTGTAACTACTCCTCCAGAGACAGATAGGCTGCTCAAAGCTCCCTCTCTCACAGTGAACAGAGAAACTTCCTTCTATCCAAGTAAGGTATGGGCAAACACAGAAATTTGTAACACAGCCCTGAATTCAGCACTAACCTGAAAACTGGACTATACTAGCTTAAAAAGGCGGGAAAACAAGTATATTCTTTTTTGTGGGGGGGGGGGTTGTTTTTGTTTTTTTCAGAAAATAAAGCAGATACTGTGATGATTGGGGAGAGATGGGCGAAGGCTGCCATCCTAATCAAATAGAATTTGATACATAATTCTATCAACTGTATAAATAAATGTAAAATACAGGCATGTTTTCTTGATAATAAATGTAAAATACAGGCATGTTTCTTGAGTGTAAAGAATACTGTGAAATGTGGAACTGCAAAATATGTGACAACATTGCACTCTGCTGGCCCAGTGAAGCATGCTGTGACCATTTCTTGTTAGAATTCAGATCCACTGTGGCTGGATGAAGGTTTCATGCCCATTATTTTAAGGATAACGTTTATGACCAGAATTTAGATGTGGAAGGTGCTTTATTGCTCTAGTTTCTGTTAGAATATACATGTGAAATGTCTTCTATTGTTGTAACTTTCTGTGCAGACGTTAGATTGCTAAATAATGCAGTTTGTTTGCCTGGGAAAACCGAAGTGTCAAAAATAAAATAATTTGGGGAGGGACCCAGCAAACATGTTTGTTAGTAATGTTTAAATACTATTTCTCAGAAGAGGCTGGAAGCATTTTGACTTTGGACATCCAACTTACCAGCACTCTGCCTTATGCTCACATGTAAGTTTTAGCACTGTGATTTCTTGTAGGAATAGTTAAAGCTAGTAAAGATTAATTAGGTATTTTTCTTTGAAATCAGACCTATCCTACTGTATTATTTTAGGTTTATGTGTGATCTCTAAACTCTTAGATATCTCTGTGGTGTAGTAGTTTTGTCTTGTGTTTTAATTATTTATTATTAAATAGTTTTAAAAACCATCTACCTATGGCTGATTTGTGTAGAGATAAGCTGCAGAGTACATTGCATATTTATAGAGGTTATTGTAATAGGGCACTCTAAAGTAAGCCTTGACTGTTAGTCATATTACCATTGGATATTAATATTGCACAGTAATAACTGGACACCCTTTTAAGGACCTTTTAGTAGCTGATATTATTAACTGGGTAGTAGCAGTAATTACTGCCATATAGTCTGGGTAAAGGGGCACAGTTGGAGAATCTGTGTCAGCCTTTCCCAGGAGTGTCTGTGAAGTTGTATAAATACTTATCTCAAAGTGTGTGTGTGTTGTGTCAGCTACTTGGCAGGGACACAAAGCACTGGTTGGACAGAGAGGGTACTGGAGGTTTTAGCTTGTCCAGTTAGGCTGAGACCTGGACCCTATAGCTGTGCCACTGGGGAGTCTTTTTGGGGACCTGGTGAGCAAAGGAGCAACTAGACCCAGACTGACTGTGATCTCTGTGTGCACTTAAGGGAAATTGTACTTTACTGTGTGTATTAATTATCCTTTCCTCTTCTAGGAGATGACCTCCTTCGTGTTGGAGGTGAGGATTGAGGCTCCTTGATTGCTGGGCCAGGGCACAGTCTCCACAAGTGGTGGCAGTGGTGGGATCTACTTCACATACTAATTGGCTTGTAGTGGTATGGGTAGAGCGAATTCCTGTAGCTTATGTACTGTGATCTCTAGAAGTGTTTTGTACTCTAAAACAGCCATGCAGTGTATACTCAGAGTTCAGATCACAATTGTTTTATTTCTTTTGTTAGCTTAGTGTTAGTCAGGGTGAGCAGGCAGCATGTCAGCAGAAGAGTATTTAAAGCTGACAAGGAGCCAGCTGGTGGAGATGTGCCAGGCTAGGAAACTGGTGCATGGAAACCTGACTAAAGCAGACCTGATTGCAGCCCTGGTTACAGCTGCAACAGAAAACAGCAGCCTGGAGGACAATCAGACTGACAGTGGAGATACAATATCTTCAGAGAATTGACAGCTCAACCTTTCTGCAGTGGACTTAAAAATCCAGCTGGAGCTAAAGAGACTTGAGTTGGAGGCCAGGCGTATGGAACTAGAAGCAGCTGAGAAAATTAGGAGTCTACAAGCTGAGGAAAATAAACGGCAGAGGAGGCATGAGTGGAAAATGCTGACTCTTCGTCAGAATCATGGAGGTAATGGGAAAGGGAGTAACTGGACCCCAGAAGCACAAAAGGTCAATACATTTCTTCCACAGTTTAAAGAGGGGGATAATTTTGATAGCTTCATTCACATGTCTGAGCGGGTATGTAAACAGTATGAAGTTGACCAAGGGCTCTGGGTACGGTTCCTGACCCCCTTACTCCATGGTAAAGCTGTAACTTTTTTAGCAAAAATGCATGACACTGACTGTTTTGATTATACTGCTGTAAAAAGACATTGATTAGAATGTTTTAAGCTAACACCTGAAATGCATAGGAAAAAGTTTTGTGAGCATAGATGCAAGGCAGATGAAAATGTATGTGAATATGTTGTTGAACTGAGCACTTATTTTCATAGCTGGGTGAGTGGATGTCCAGTCCCCACTTTTGAAGGGCTGGCAGACCTTTTGGTAAGGGAACAAGCACTTAGCACTTTGCCTGAGGACATGAGGATCTGGTTAGCTGATAGAAAATGTGCTACTTCAGAGGAGTTGGGGAAGAAGGGAGACCTAGACCTAGCAAGCAGGGCAGCCCTGCACAGGAAAGGGACCCCCAGTACTGCTCATGGGACTAAAGGAACCCATGGTGGACAGCAAAGACAACCACAACAGAATCTGCCAATAGCAGAGAAAGCCACTAGTCCAGGTATATGTCCAGGAGCTAGGTTTAAATGTTTTGATTGCAACCAGTGGGGCCATGTGGCATACAGATGTCTATGGAGGCAAGGTGTGGAACCAAAGGTAAGGGAGCTAGTAAGTGGTAAAGACAAAATGCCAATAGTAAGTTTTCTTGAGACAACAGGGGTATGGAACTACCATCCTGCAGATATCCTGAGAGGGAAGGATTTAGATGAGGCAGTACTATGTACTTATGCAGTTACATGCAGTGAGGCTAGGAGACAAGCATGTGGGTCTGGTAGCCTGGGGGAAACCCAGACAGACTGCATACTTGCAGCCAGGACAGCTGAGGTGGTTACTTCAGGGAGTGAGCTACACTGTAGCAGTGAGACTGAATGCGAGCCACAGCTGCTTGTGGGTACTGATGTTCCCTTGGACAGGGTAACTGCAAAGGTAGAGGTGAGTAGTAGTACCCAGGCTGACAGCGAGGCACCGCCATCAGAGGATGCCAGACTTCCTGTGGAAGGGGAGCTGGGAAGGGTTACCAGGAGAGACTTGAGACAGACTCAGCTCTCAGACCCTACATTGCAATGCCTGAGGCAGGTAGCTAGGAAGGTACCTGATTCTTAAGAGAAGGGGAAATCTGTATACTGGAACAAAGGGTTACCATACAGAGAGTGGACCCCTGAGGGGTGGCAAGAAGGTGAGAGAGTACAGCAGTTGGTAGTGCCTAGAGCTTACCGTCTGGCACTTCTAGCCATAGCCCATGATATTCCCTTTGCAGGTCATATGGGCATAAAATGTACAAAGAGGCATATTATGCAAAACTTCTATTGGCCTGGAATTTCCAGAGATGTAACAGGGTACTGCAGAACCTGTGAGCAGTGCCAAAAGGTAGGCAAGGCAGGAGACAAGGTGAGAGCTCCTTTGATGCCTTTGCCTGTGATTGAGGAGCCATTTCAGAGGGTAGCTATGGATATTATGGGTCCTCTGAGTACCCCAAGTTCCACAGGGAAAAAGTATATCCTAGTGATTGTAGATTATGCTACACAATACCCTGAGGCAGTAGCTTTGTCCTTGATTGAGGCTGAGAAACTGGCAAATGCTTTGCTAGAAATTTTCAGCAGGGTAGGTTACCCAAAGGAAATACTGTCTGACAGAGGTGCCAATTTTATGTCAGACCTGCTGGCTTGTCTGTGAAAGTCCTGTGGGGTGAAGCACATGAAGACCACCCCTACCATCCCCAGACTAATGGTCTTGTTGAGAGGTTAAACTCTACAATCAAGTCCATGCTACGAGCATTTGCAGATCAGTTTAAGAGGGAGTGGGACAAATATTTGCCCCATCTGTTGTTTGCTTACAGAGTGGTTCCCCAGGAATCCACAGGTTTTTCACCATTTGAGTTGCTGTATGGGCATAGGGTGAAAGGACCTCTAGATTTAATTTGAGATGAATGGGAAGGTGAGTGTGAGTCTCACAAGGAGTCTGTTGTGGCATATGTTCTGAACCTCAGGACAAGGCTCAGGGAACTCATGGGCCTGGCCTAGGAGAACCCGGCAGAAGCCCAACAACAAAAAAAGTGTGGTATGACAGGAATGCTCGAGCTAGAGACTATGCTGTAGGGCAGCAGGTGATGGTTCTCATTCCTGTCAGACACAAGACGTTGCAAGCAGCTTGGGAGGGACCCTACAAGGTGGTAAGAAAGGTAAGTGATGTTAACTACATGGTGGAAGTGCTAGGCAGATGGCAGGGGCACAAATTGTACCATGTTAACATGATGAACCCTTACCATGATAGGGAGGCCCTTGTGCTGAGCATTTGCAGTGGATTGCAGGAGGAGTCTGAGAGAAATCTTATGACTGATCTCCTCAGTGAGGCTCAGGCTGACACCTCGGTGGAAGGGGTAGCAATGTCCCAGCAGCTATCTCCAACCCAGGTTCAATAAATCCAAGCAGTGTTGCAGGAGTTTGAGGGCATGTTCACCAGGAAACCAGAGAGTACCCACCTGGTGCAGTACCAGGTGGATACAGGACCCCAAAGGCCTATCAGGTAGGCCCCTTATAGGGTGCCTGAGAGAGTCAAACAGACTCTGAGGGAGGAGGTACAGGAGATGTTGGAACTAGGGGTGATTCAAGAGTCCAACAGTCCCTGGGCCTCACCAGTGGTACTGGTGCCAAAAAAGGAAGGCAGCACCAGGTTCTGTGTGGATTACAGGAAATTAAATAGTCACACAGAGTTAGATGCTTACCCCATGCCTCGGACAGATGAGGCCCTAGAGCAGCTGCGTGGGGCTAAGTATCTTACAACCATTGATCTTACCAAAGGTTACTGGCAGGTGCCCTTGACTCCCAGTGCTAGAAAGAAGTCAGCCTTTGTGACTCCTTTTGGCTTGTATGAGTTCACAAAGATGCCCTTTGGATGAAGAATGCCACAGCAAATTTCCAGAGGCTGGTAGATCATATCTTAGCAGGAGCAGGAGGGTTTGCCCTTGCTTACATGGATGATATTGCTATCTACAGCCATTCCTGGCAAGAGCACCTTCGGCATGTCAGGGGGGTGCTGGGCAGACTACAGAGGGCAGGGCTGACCATTAAGCCGAGCAAATGTCAGATGGGTATGGCAGAGGTCTCCTACCTAGGACATAGAGTGAGGAGTGGTAAGATAAGGCCAGAACCAGCCAAAGTGGAAGATATTCAGGCATGGCCTGCACCTGTTACCAAAAAGCAAGTGAGGGCATTATTAGGGACAACAGGGTACTACAGAAAGTTTGTTCCCAGTTATAGTACTATAGCTGCTCCCCTCACAGACCTGACAAGAAAGAACAGGCCAGATAAGGTAGTGTGGACCTCAGCATGTGAGCAGGCATTTCAGAAGCTTATTTGCACAATCAAAAAACATGGTCGAATAAAGGAGTTACTTACCACAGGTTATCATTTATTGTGCATCGTTATACTCCAGCACCTCAATTTTTCCTTTTCTGGTGTTGCTCAGCTGGCGTATTGGTTTGGTTTGATTTCAGAAGCTTAAGGAAGCTTTGGGAGGACCCTCTGTGTTAGCCAGTCCAGATTACAGCAAAATACTTTGTTGTGCAGGTGGATGCTTCAAACTATGGGGGTGGGGGCTATACTTAGCCAGATTTCTTCAGAGGGAGAAGAGCACCCAGTGGTTTATCTCAGTTGTAGGTTCCAACCCAGGGAGGAATGCTATGCAGTGGTAGAAAAGGAATGTCTAGCCATAGTGTGGGCACTACAAAAACTTCAGCCTTATCTGTATGGAAGAAAGTTCACTGTGATGACAGATCACAACCCTCTAACATGGTTAAACAGAGCCAGTCAGCAAAATGCCAAGTTGCTAAAATGGAGTCTAGAGTTGCAAGCATATGATATGTCAGTGCAGCACCGCAGTGGAGTCAGTGCAGCACTGCATTGAGAGTAGCAATGCCAATGCAGATGGGCTCTCAACACAGGGAATGGGGTGAGGTACACCCAGATAGACCTGACACTCTCAAGCGATGTTTCTCAAGGGGCACTTGAAAACATGCTTGAGTTCCCCGGGAGGGGGGGGAGATGGGCGAAGGCTGCCAGCCTAGACAAATAGAATTTGATACATAATTCTATCAACAGTATAAATAAATGGAAAATACAGGCATGTTTTCTTGATAATAAATGTAAAATACAGGCATGTTTCTTGAGTGTAAAGAATACTGTGAAATGTAGAACTGCAAAATATGTGACAACATTGCACTTTACTGGCCCATTGAAGCATGTTTTCACCCTTTCATGTTAGAATTTGGCTCCACTGTGGCTGGATGAAGGTTTCATACCCATTGTTTTAAGGCTAAAGTTTATGACCAGAATTTAGATGTGTAAGGTGCTTTATTGCTCTAGTATCTGTTAGAATATATATATGAAATGTCTTCTATTGTTGTAAGTTTCTGTGCAGGTGTTAGATTGCTAAATAATGCAGTTTGTTTGCCTGGGAAAACCTAAGTGTCAAAAATAATGTAATTTGGGGAGGGACCTAGCAAGCATGTTTGATAGTAATGTTTAAATACTATTTCTCAGAAGAGGCTGGAAGCATTTTGACTTTGGACATCCAACTTACCAGCATTCTGCCTTATGCTCACATGTACATTTTAGCACTGTGATTTCTTGTAAGAATAGTTAAAGCTAGTAAAGATTAATTAGGTATTTTTCATTGAAATCAGACCTGTCCTACTCTATTATTTTAAGGTTCTGTGTGATCTCTGAACTCTTAGATATCTCTGTGGTGTAGTAGTTTTGTCTTGTGTTTTAATTATTTATTATTAAATAGTTTTAAAAACCTTCTACCTGTGGCTGATTTGTGTAGAGAAAAGCTCTAGAGTACATTGCATATTTATAGAGGTTATTGTAATAGGCCACTCTAAAGTAAGCCTTGACTGTTAGTCATGCTACCATTGGATATTAATATTGTACAGTAATAATTGGACACCCATTTAAGGGCCTTTTAGTAGCTGATAGTATTAACTGGGTGGTGGCAGTAATTACTACTGTATAGTCTGGGTAAAGGGGCACAGTTGGAGAATCTGTGTCAGCCTTTCCCAGGAGTGTCTGTGAAGTTGTATAAATACTTACCTCAAAGTGTGTGTGTGTTGTGTCAGCTACTTGGCAGGGACATGAAGCACTGGTTAGACAGAGAGGGTACTGAAGGTTTTAGCGTGTCCAGTTAGGCTGAGACCTGGACCCTATAGCTGTGCCAGTGGGGAGTCTTATTGGGGACCTGGTGAGCAAGGAAGCAACCAGCCCCAGACTGACTGTGAGCTCTGTGTGCAATTAAGGGAAATTGTACTTTACTGTGTGTATTAATTATCCTTTCCTCATCTAAGAGACGACCTCCCATGTGTTAGTGGTGAGGATTGAGGCTCCTTGATTGCTGGTCCAGGGCACGGTCATCACAGATACAATCAAAAAACTTTAAATGCACAGAAATGGCTATCACACTTGAGTGTGTAGCCTGCAACAGTTAAACAGGTAGTTTAAACACAAAAATGACTTTGTTAAAGTGCAGGCAGTAAAATAAGTACAATATGTAGATAAAACAAGCTTTTTAAATCACAGAAACTCTAGAAAATCAGTGTTTTAGGTGGAATTAGCTAAAGGCAGCAAGAAAATGCAGAAAAATTATACCTAATCACTCCAAAGTCTCTCTTTTGTGTCTCTGCTGCTGTAGAACTCTGCAGGGCACCAGGCAGGAGCTTGCTGAGCTGTATACTAGCCCAAAAACCTTGCAAATGCAGGTTTTATAGCAGGGAAATGTAACAACTGTAGGTGTGTATGCATTTTTATTTTGTAAAAAAATGTTTTAAAGACTGACAATTTTTAGAAGTAAAGGATGAGAAAGAACCATCCACTGATTTTATCAAATTCTCAGTCACTAGAGTAGGTCAGTTATGTTTTATAATGTCACAGACAATACTGACATTTTTAAAATATGTTAAGATGGACTGTAGATGTTTAACAGAAGCATGAAGACTTTCAACAGTCACATCCATATCTGATGTTATAACTTCACAATAAATGGAGCTGCAGCTGAAGCCCTAAGGCTCAAGACTTCCACAATAGCTGATTCAATGGAAGGCATGCTGTATCCTTTCTTCAAAAACTCATTATTTAATGTATTAAATACTTCATCTAAATCAGATTGTTCAGTAATTAATCTGTAAGCTCATAAAAACTGGCCTTTAAAAACATTTCTAAATGTGTAGGATGGATGCATACTTCAATGTATGTATTTCTTTTACATGTTTTCTGATATAAATTTGTTCTGACGACACCATTATCATCCTTCATTAACGACGCATCTAAAAATTAATTTCTGAAATAAAACATTCAATAGTAAATAGAAAAAATCAGTAGTATTATTAAAATATGAAATAAAATCAATCAGAAAGAGACCAAGACACACACCGTGAAGTAAAGATGTTGAGCGCTCAACAACGTTAATTCACAGTGTGTGTCTTGGTCTCTATAGCCTTACGTGTTGGAATTTGTTGGGTTTAGTTTTTTTGCTGACACAGCTGCCATTTTTTCAGACCAGAAAGAGAGCCAGCCCAAATAAAAAATATATCATCCACAAAATACCTATAACATTTAACAAATGTGTGAAATATTGCATTACTAAAGATATACAGCTTCTCCCATTGTAGGAGCACTATATAAGCATAACTATTAGCATACAAAGTGCCCATAGCAACACCTTTAATTTGTAAAAATAATTATCAAAATAAAAATCATTATTTTCTAAAATTAATTCAAGTAATAAGCAGATTAAATTAATATTAATACTTGTAGAGTGAGTAAAACTAGAAATGTACTGTCATATATACTGAATACCCTGCTCATTGTGTATCACAGTAAACAATGATCTAACATCCAAAGTCACAGTATAAAACTTTCCCCAATCAGAAAACTGATGACAGCATTCATAAAGATCATTAAGAAAATGTTTAGTGCTGAGGAACACAGTGGATTTCTGGTCAAGGTGTGTTTTTAACTTCTTATCAACATAAATGAATTAAGAGTTCAGTAACCCAACCTCAAACAGCCACAATAAGTCTCAGAGAGAGAATTGAGTATGGGTTATGAATTTTCAATAAACCAGGTAATACTGGTATAACAGGATGTTTAACATAAAAATACTCAAACAATTCATTACTAATCATACCACTCATAAGAAAATCGTATAGCTGAGACTTAACATTGACAAACAAGGTATTAACTTCAAATTTAAATATATGCTTATAGGTGTCACAGTCATTAAGTACAGACATAATCCAGTCTACATAAAAGGAACAGTCTAAGACTACAATGGCAACCCCTTTGTCAGTGGTAGTGATTTCTATTTCTCAATTTAATTTAAGTTGGTAAAGAGCATATATCTCACTTTTAGATTATAATAACCACTCTTCTGTTTCTTAAGGAACAACTCATAAACATCATGTTCACAAATGTTTAAAAACATTTAAATTAATGGAGGATTAACTGGAGTAAAAGCGATTAAATCTTTAAAAGAATAGTTACAGATTTGTGCAAAACAGTTCAGGATGGCTTCCTTCACATGCAGCAATATACACAAAAAGAATTTCCCAGACCTGGCCCAAAATGTTTAAGGTTTACTGGTATTTCCTTTTAGCACCTCCACAACAAAACAAGCAGTAACCATTTCCACAAGTAAGGAAGACTCTCAACAGATTCTTAGATAAGCAAGGCAAACAACAAGTACAACATTCTTTAACAACTTTTTCTCTTTCCCAGGATAGCAGCTCCACTCTTCTAAAGATGCATTTGTCCTCTCAAAGTTGCTGTGTACTCCTCCCCAAACATGTCTCTAAGGTTAGAGAGAGAATGCCTCCTAATCGTATTGAGCTCAGGCCTAAAATACAGCTGATTTTACCACCACAACTTTGTTTCCTGCCTGTAAGGCTTGTATCTGTTGTCAAAAACACACCCTCTAGTGTACAAAATGGTTCAGTCTGGGTTTTCCTAACTTCACTGCTCTCCCTAGAATGCAAATCTGATAAAGCAACCACTATATGAAAACCACCCCCACTGCTGGCACAGATCCATTGGTGGATGGAGTGTAGGTACACAATATCCCATTCATACCTCTCAACTCTACAGATTTTCACAAAACGTCCAGATTTTTGCCTCATATATTTGGTCAGTTCCTCATAAAATGTATGTTTTTCTCGCAAATCACTGAATTCTTCAATTTGATAGCTAAACAATCTTGCTCAATCTTTGAATTACTTAACTTCCAACTGATTTAGCAAGCTGGGTGTTTATCTCCTTGAGCACCTCCTGCCAGTAATGGTCTTAAGTCTCCTTCAGATGTATCTGTCAACACCATGAGCTGTTTAGGGAAGTCGGTGGCTAACAGCATGTGCTCAGAGCACAATATACTTATATATACTTATGGCTGTACATGCGTTTTATTCAAATAGCGTGCTTCCCTGTCTGTATCAGAACAGTTGAAATTCCCAAGGTAATGGCTACAAAGCCAATAGTTACATTGCTATATTTATGGCACATCTTTATTGTTCTTATACTAATAGAAAGTGTAAAGAAGGAAGTAAGACTGTTAATAAAGTATCAGTTCACAATGGCATGAGTGCATAATTCAAATGTGCTTGATCTAGCCAGACTCCAAGGTTGCCAAAACGTGGTATGATTTTTATCAGGATACATCAGGAGGTCATGACAGACCAGAATGAATAAGCTTCACTCAGGAATGAGAACCTATGCACCCTAAGTATAGGGAATGGAATTTTATTGTATTTCCTATAATGTATACTCAGGGTATGCTTTTGTCATCTACTTCTGAAGGAACTCATTTAGCTATAGATAATGATCTAAAGTACTGGTATCAGTTGATATCTGATAATAAAGTTAAAAATCTAGATTTCTTAAAACAAGAATTTGATCTAAGAGAAACTTGCTGGTTAGAGGTTCAGACCTTTAGACAACATCTCATTAATAAAATAGATTTAATGTCTATAACTGTTAAAGAATCTATTCCAACACTGATTGATTACTTGATATTAAATTTACAACATAAAGTTTCTGATAAAGGTAAACTTTCATACATACATAAAGTTATCAGACAAGAAACTTTTTACAGTGTAGATTCATACTGGAATTATTTCACTTCTATTAATGGGGACCCACCAAATCAACAAGATAAACAATATATATTGGAATCTGCTTATAGAACTACGTCTTCCATTGTCTGGAGACTTTATACATGGAAATTTTACATAGATCTTTTTATACACCTTTGATGATGAATAAAATTAATAATAAAGATAATCTATGTAAGAGATGTAATGTAGAAATTAATGCTGACTGGGCTCATATGTTTTATGACTGTATAAAATTGAAAGAATACTGGAAGTCAATTAATGAATTTTTGCAGGCTCTTTTACAGATAATTTCATTATTTCTAAATCTCTTATATTATTCAACACACCTGTACCTCAAAGTGTTAAAAAGGTTAAGCTTCCCTTGTTATGGTCTATTCTAGCAGTGGCTAGGAAAATAATAACTAGAAATTGGATTTCAGATACACCTCCTTCGTTCAATGAATTTAAAAATGTTATGAATATAGTGTGCCATATGGAAATAAACACAATTAGGACTAGAACAAATAGAAAAACATCTTATTTTATTGTATGGGATAATTTACAAAATTTGTTAAAAAAATTTTAATTTCAATAGCATGGTATTTTAGTTTAATTAATTGATCTGATTGTAGTGGATGTCTTTGTAAATACTTTAGTTGTTTTGTTGAATATTATAATAATACCTATTTTTAATTACTTGTATAAAATTGTTATGATATTTCTCTTATATGTTAAAACAATAAACCTGTTTTGAAAAAAAAAAGGAATGAGAACCAAATTGCAGGGTCTTAGTTTTACTAGTACTACGAAATAAGCCATTCTGGGTAAGCCAGTTTGTTTGTTTATTATTCTAAGTTTTTCCCTGGTAATCTAACATGTTGATGAACTACAGTTGTCCGTGTCATCCCCATGAAGGGGATGATGATTTTGACTTAGGTTTGTGGACTGGTTTATGAACAGTGACTAGAGGGGACTGCTGTAGAGATTCTGGGGTACCATGGAGTCATGGACTGAATTTGATACTAAGGAACAAATCCTGGCCAAGATTATCAGGATTTATCAAGCTGTCCATTTCTTTGTTCAAGTCAAAATTTTCTTTAAAGTAAAACTAATGTATTTTCTCTTGTTATTGTCATGACTGGCTTATGTTACTAGATAATATGATATCAACACTGAACTTTATTACCGCTTGTAAACTATGTTAATCCCACAGATCTGTACTGAAAGACTTCCACTTCCAAACTAATATGACATATAAGTTTCTTCTGTCTTCTCAAGCCTAGATGATTGTAAATGGAGTTACATTTCTAATTTCTTGTAGAATCTGAGCTGATGGAAACTGGTTATGGGATTTAATTTGCTAAATACTGAGATTTCATTCTAGTGTGAAATATTGTCACTCACAGTTGGGGTGAGATGTCTGTCCTTGCTATTGCTACATTTATCTTGTTCTTTCATGTCCTCATGAATTCGTACTTTATCTGGGTTTTAGAATATGAAAGTGTTACTATTAAAGATGCTCACAGTGTGGGACCTGTCACCTTTTCTGTGTGATAGGTGATTTCAGGGGGAGTAATCCTTCATGGATCGTGACTGCAACAATGTGGTATGTGTATTAAAGTTAGCACTAAATTTGCCTGCTAATGTATTGGCTGTAAGCTTGGGACTGGAATGTGTTTATTTTGTTATACAATTTAATGTGCGAGTTTCACCATGGAGGTTTATTCCTGACTTTAATGTCATATGTAGCGCTGGTTCATACAAATTTTTCCATGCAACTGTTTAGTTTAGTGAATGTGGCAGCCCTCCCAAATCAATCCATTTGCAGTGGATCGTTGGGAACATTGCATAGGTCCTATACAAGCCGAAGTACGTTTGCCCTGGAGAAATCCCTAAAGGAGCTTTCATTAGGGTGATGAGGTGGTACCACTCAACCAGACTGAGAAGGTAACTGATTTGTGCTCAAATTCAACCAAGGATGTGTGGAGTTGCAATATTTGTGAGTGGAAGAGTAGGTTTTGCCTGGCGTGCTGAAGGCTGTCTTTCACACTGTTCTAGGAGGCTTTGGCAATATTTTCTTTACAGCCACAGCATAAGTTATGGGGTTAAGGCATACCTCTCAACCTCTTAGAGCAAGAAATCTGGACAAAGCCATATATAAAAGTGGTACAAAGGCCCAAAAATAGGGACAATTTTTAAATACTGCTCTAACAAACTTAGAAAACTGATAGAATAACAGGTGTTGCATTAACATGCATTTTCTGGTGTATGAAGTCTGAAACTCAAATGTCTGTCATTATGTTCTAACTTTAATTAAATATTTGCCAGAAAACCACAGTTTTATGAAAAATGGACCAAAAATATGAGGCAAAAATCTGGACATTCTGCAAAATCTGTACAGTTGAGAGGTATGGGTTAAAGGACTGCTGCCACTGATGTTGTGTTTTGGATGTATAATGCTTATTGACAGTCAGCTGGTATGAGAGGTTTGCCTCCATATTTCTTAAATATTTCCATCTTTTGCAGTTGACACTATTAATTGGTAGAAGCAGTGAACAATCAGTAAGCATAAGGCAGTTACCACACTGCCTTAGAGCACCTAATGCAAGCAGACTGGTCACAAGATGGTCTGAGATCAGATTGTTGAGTCATGTTGCCAGAGAGTAGAGAGGTAAGCCTGGTCGGATATAGTATTCTGGGGTTGGAGAGAGATTAATATAGAAGACTCTGAAGATTTACAGATGAAGTATTTAGGCTGATATTCTGAAGATAGGTTAGATGGTGGATAATCTAGCAGCACTTAATGAAAAGACAGAAATAGGTTGTTCAACAGTCATAAATAGTGGTGACTCACCTATTGGCTATTATCTGGCTTACTACTAGTGCTGGTCTCATTACATCTACATTCAGCTAGGATTCAATATATCTTTAACCTTAGTCTCTCAACTAACCCAATGCCCATAATCAGGAAGTCAACTACTGGCCCACCTCTATACTTCATACACTCGGCAAAATACTTGAAAAACTAATTTGTAATGAACTCACCTCATTTTGAAAAAATATATATAATTTGCTCTCCAGCAAGCACAATGACTTTAGGCAAGAAATGCAGTGACTGTACTGTGGACTTTGTATGACAACGTACTCCTCAACATGGATAAAGGAAATCTTACCAGTGCCATTTTCATTAACCTGACCAGAGCCTTTGATATAGTCTTTGATATAGTGGATGACTCAATTTTACTTGCCCACTTCCTAAACACTGGCATTAGCACTAAAGCTGCAAAGTGGATTAAAGACTTCCTGACTGATAGATCCTTTACTGGAATGATTTGTTCTTCTTTGTCTATTCCAGCCTATACTCATTCAGATGCGTCACAGGGAACAATACCATTCAGGTGCATCACAGGGAACAATACCATTCAGGTGCGTCACAGGGAACAATACCATTCAGGCGCATCACAGGGAACAATACTTGTGCTCATGCTTTTTTCCATTTTTATATTTACATTACCTTCTATCCCTGTTGCAACTCCTCTTATATGTCAATGATATAATTATCTGAAGATCTAACCCAGCACAGCAAGTAATCCAAACCCAACTACAAATTGAAATTCTGGACATAAACTCCAGTTCCCCGTCCAAAAGTCTTCATCTTAGCTTGCTCTCAAAAAAAAAAAAGTCTATTCTCTTTGGTATTAAGAAAAGACTTTCCAAAGGTTCTCAGTTCCTTCAAGCTTTTTGACCTGTGCCATAACTTTATTGACACCACCACCACTTCATTCCAATACCTAGGCATTTGGTTGAAGTGATCTCAACTTTTAGGCACATATACACTAAGATCTAATATCAACTACCTCCTGCTCTGGGCTAAGAAAATAGCTCATTTTCTTTCATCACCAGCTAGTGCAGTCACATTGGAAAAGGTGTCCTGCTCACATAACTTGGAAATGGCTTACCCTTGTTTATTACCTCCTCTAACAAAAACACATCAACACTACACACTTTATCTAATAAATTATGGCAGTTCATCACAAATTCTCATCACCTTGAACAACGTTTGCCTTACTTTATCCAAGACAAACTGGCTTCCAGAACAAGACAGATCCATCATACTTCTGTGCTCCCAAATATTCAAATTACTCTACCAAGATGTCCCTTCTCCACTTACAGTGAAACTTATCACTACCACCCCAATCTACAGCCTCAGAAACCAGGGTACAGTAGGCCTTACTCTCCAAACCACATCAACTAAATTATGTAGCTCTGACTCTAGTTTTTCTTTACTTGCTCTACAATTGTGGCAGTATCTTCCTCAATATTTCACCGATCATAGTAACCATGCTAAGTTCAGGTCCCAATACAAACATTATCTTCTTGAGCAATACAGAAGTGAATGCCAGAATGCAGGACATATCGCTCAATCAACACTACTCTGCACTAGGTTAATTTCCTCACACATCAACCCATTTACACTACTATTCTTTTGTTTACCACTATGTTACTGTTTCTTGTAAATGTGTACATAATTTCTTTTCTCATTTCTCAGTCCACCAGCCTCTGTGCCATTACAACTACTTATCTCTGATTTGTCCTCTAAACACCTTGTGCTACCCCCTACAATTTCCAAGGATAAACCTGTTTTTCACTCTTTCCTTTCTACTCCTCTGTTTCTACTTTTCTGCTCGTAAAATGTGCCCCTCAAAAAGATGTACATTTTGCACATAGTATCTCTTTTTTGTTACTAGTTTGTATTACCTCCGTGTTAATTTGCTGATTTCAGTTGTTACATTTTTGTTGCTACTGTTTTGAATGTGACCCAGGCTGAGCCTGAAATTGGTCATGTTGTAATTAGTGTTCTAAAATGGTGTCTACAGTGTAAATAACATGAATGCCACTTGCTCCTTCTCTCACCAAAATCTTGCATGGGTCTGTAGGTTTGTTGTTGCATTCTCTTGGTAGATGCCCTAGACAGAATATATAGCAGCTCAGTGCAAGGCAGTCATGTTGCACAATGGTTCAAAACTAGAGCAGTCAGGGAATTCCTATACATACTGTCAAATCAGAGACTCTCAGGAATCATTGTCCTCATGCTCCTCCCATACAAACTGTCCAATCAGAGACAGTCAGGAGTCATTGTCATCATGCTCCTTCTCTCACCAGGAAGAAGACAGTATCGCTTATCCCAATTAGGCTCTTAAGAAACAGTTTTCAGTATTTCATGGGATTGGCACTCTCTAAGAATGCTAGAAAATAATGTTTGTGTACCCCCTTCTCACCAAGAGCAAAACAGTGATGGGTAGTCTTTCCTAGATTTTGTGATTTTAAAAGTAGTAGCTGGCAGTTACCACAGAGGATTAAGGCTTTGAACTGTTAACACTCTGCTTAGTACGGTACAAGGCTTAATTCCAGCAGTTTTCATTTGATGTGACCTTGAACACGTCACACATCCAGGTAGTGCTTTGGGGTAATTGGGTAATTGGGCTAGGCTTCTCAATGGCCTTCTTGACCACATGCCTAAAAACTACCTGTGAACCTATGACAGAAGAAAATGGATTATTATTTTAGGAACTCAATGAGCATTAAATAGCGGTACGATATAAAAGAGAGAGTAACTAAAGTTTTAACAGTCTAAGGTTAGGGCTTACCTGGTTTGCAGTTCTAGTGCTCACTAGTATGAACAGACAAGATGAGAGTGGGAGGAGCTTCCAAAGTCAAATGTACAGAAGGGGTGGGACACTCAAGAACTAAAGTGTTTAACAACACAACAGAGAAAAGGCAGAAAGATGGGTAGGAACATTAATTTCACAGAAGCATTGGTCAGAGATCACACAAAATTAAAATAATTTCCTGTGCTGATTACCATACATAATTGATGCTACTTCTAAGCTCCTCCCACAGATCACCTACACTTAATATCTTTGCAGACAGTGCTAGAAAATAAATGTTTGCTAACTTGTCTTAAATATTTACTCTTAAAACTCAAAAGCAAAAAAATGAAATAAAACAAATGTAAAGTAAAACAAATTTAAGCTTAAGATTAAGGATGGCACTGTCATCTCCCCTGACACACACACTAAATTGCTTGGAGTGTCCATTGATAATATCCTCAAATTTGATCAGCATATAAATCAAACCATTAAAAATATCCACAAATATCCACAAAAAAACTGGGTAGTCTATATAAAATAAACCATTTCTAACACAACCAGCTAGGATAACAATTGCTCAAACTCACCTCCTTTCCTCATTATTTTATGCCTCATCCATTCTCACCAACTTACCCAAAACCGTTGTCAAACTCAACACTTGTTACAAGCAAAATTTGCCACTGATGCCCCCTACCCAGCCCACCACTGCCATTCCCAAAAACAACTTGGCTGGCTTGAATTCCCTAATCTCCTAAATTATCATCAGCTTTTCTTTGCCCATAATCTCCTACTTCTCCCAGACAAAACTCCAGCTCTGGCCAATCTACTAGAACTACAAGCTTAAACTAGACAACTTCACTCTAGCGACAAAAAATTAATCAAGGTCACCAAGACCAACTACACAGCAGGGGACTCCCTCTTCCCTAACTACATAGGCAAAATTTGGAACACCCTACCTACTGCTATTACCTCAGCAGGCTCAAAGATTACATTTAAAAGATTCCTGAAAAAACACCTAAAGCACACATGGATATCCACATGTTCCCCACCTGGCTGACCTCCACCTCTCCTATCCTCTCTCCTTATTCTTGCCCTCTGACTTCAGCTTCATCATCAACAGTATGCAATTTCTCTAGCTTCCTTCCAGTTCCACCTCTAATTCTAACCCCTTAGTGTCAATACCCATATGTCACTGCTAGGACACACTGTTATCTATCCACTACATGTATTTCATTACAACTCTACTCTTACTCTATACTTAAGCTACTTACTCCTCCTGCTTTTCTTACTTAACCTGTTATCCAATTTCCCATCTCTGTTTCTTCTCCTTCTACTATACTCCCTACTATGTCTAATCTTTGCTCTCTTTGTTGCTATACTCCCTACTATGGCTAACTTGCTCACAAGTTCAACTGTATAAAGCAGAAAATGCAACCCCTACTAACAATGTTCACCATTATGTAATGCCTCAACCTAAAACTGTAAAAGATGTGTTCAGTCTATGTAAATATGTTAAATCTTAAGCTTCAATGCTATGTTACTAGTCAGGGTTAAGTTTGGTACTATGTAAATTTGAATGCTTCTGTATACACCTTATATTTTGCTTAATATTTAACTGTGGAGCTTTTCTCCCCGGGCATCCGCTGAAAATAGACATGCATCCAGTCAGAATTTCCCGGTCAACAAATGTAAGATAAATAAATAATAAATAAGCTAAAACAATTTGCAGTAAATAAGAGCAAAAGAACAGACACAATGCAAGATTGCAAACCTTAAATGAAGATTTCCAAACAGACTCACAACAACAGCAGTCACAGATCCAAAAGATTAAAACCTTTTCCCATTCTGCTTACCTTAAATAATTAATGCTACTTCTCAACTCCTCGCACAGACCCCCTGGATTAAAACTCTTTTGCAGTCAGAGCAGAGAAAAGAAAATAAATATTTACTAAGCTGTCCTTACCGATTACTTTTAAAACTCAGAGAAAAATATATTTAAAATTAAACAAATGTAATGCAAAGAAAGTTAAGCTAAAACAATTTGCAATACATATGAGTAATATAACAGGAACAATGCAAAACTGCAAACCTTAAATGAGGAATTCTAAAGGAGTCTGACAGCAGCAACAGTCATGAGTCAGCCGAAGCTCCAAAAGAGACTGGAGGGGATGTTTGAATCTGGTTTATTGGCTTGTAATTATTGCCTAGCATTAGGATCTATTTTATATATTCGAACACTTAATTGTTCGAATCACTAAAGATTGAACTTTAGTGATCAAATAATTAAATGTTCGAATATATTAAAAATAAATATTTACAAAAAAAAGAAAAAGTAAAGGGTGTAAGCAGGGGGCAAGCCCCCCTGCACCCCTACACCCCCACTACTTAAATATACCTACTCCAAGGTTGCACTTCAGTGTGCTACAGTGCAGAAATGGAAAATTTCCCATTTTCTACACTGTAGCGCGTTCTTGGAGTTGGTATATTTAAGTATCGGGGGGCGTAAGGGGCTTACACCCTTTAGTTTTTTTTTTTTTTTTTAAATATTCAAACTTTTAAATATTTGATCACTAAAATTCGATCTTTAGTGATTCGAACATTCAAGCGTTCGAATATATAAAATAGACCCTAGCATTAACCTGTGAATCTACAGATATATGGAGAGGAAATAAACCATATTAACTTATGGCATTATCACATGCATAGGACAACAAAGACAAGCAAAACAGACAGGTAGGAGAACAATTTACTTTCTTGAGGCAGTTTGAGCAGCTGGTAAGTGTAATCACAAGCAGTAAGAAGGCACACATCATTATCTGTTTACAGATAAATGAAGGATGATGAGAAAAGATAAATTTCACATCATTACAACAAGAATTCATAGAGTGTAAAGGAGATGTAAGAGAATTGACAAATTCTGCTGCTCTCAGAGGAGTTCTGCTCATTTTAACAGACTAAGGAGGAAGCCAATGCTATTTAGGAAACTTTGAAGTTTTTTCCTTACTCTTTTATTTATTTAACATTTGTTTACCAGGAAAATCTGACTTGGGACAAAGCTAATTTTCAGCAGCTGCCCAGGGAGAAACGCTCCAAACGCATGTCTTTGTAATGTGGGAGAAAACTGGAGCACCCAGAGGAAACCCACACAAATGCAGGGAGGACATGTAGACTCCACACAGAAGGCACCCCAGCCGAGAATCGAACTGATGAACCTCTTGTTGTGAGGCAACAACGCAACTGCTGCACCACTGCACCATCCTGTTTAGTTCTCAGATCAAGTTATCAAGTTAATGGGCTTAAAAAGACTGATGGATGAGCTTAAAACAGCAGAATAAAAGGGCTAGGGGAAGAATAAGATATTACATGGCATCTTAGACACAGGAAATTGCATGTCAGTCTGCACTGTGGGGAGGTGGGATGTTAAACAAAACCCCATTCCATGAGGAAGATTTATTCCTCTGCATTCCCGAAATATATCACTAATTTCACTTTTATTACTTGAACACAAAAACACACAAAAGAAAACACATTAAACATTTGCACTACCTCTCCATTCTGTTTAATAATGTACACATTTGAGGAATTATCATCTTTCTTAGTAAGATGTACAAAGAAAATCCCATCCTATTGTTAGTATTGCTACTCTGAGCAATCTGTTCACTGTCCTTTGATATTGTGGTGTCTAGAATGGATAATGCAACTTTAAATAGGACGTGCCCAGGGGTTGTGGCACTGCTTCACACCCTGTACAAAAGCAGTAGTGATAGCTTTGCTTGAGGAAATAACTTGCGTTTGGTGTTCTAACATCAAAGTTAGCATCCATGATGCTTATTCTCAGCCTTGCCCCTTATATTCTCAGCCCTGCCCCACACCTACAGTGATGTGAAAGAAAAGAAGCTGGCAGAGATTTTCTTTATTGCAGAAAATTATGTGTATGACCTCAAATCAGAACAATCCAGCTACAATGTAATTGCAATTGTGCAAATAAAAAGCCATTTTACATGAATGTCTGCGAAGAAAGCTAGAAAGCTATAATACAATAAGGGCATTTATTCAGAATCTATGAAACAATTTAAATGTATTTGTGTACATGACTGTAAGACTGAATGGAATGTGGCCAATTTGTAAGTGATGGCTTGGCTTAGACAATCCTTGGCTGTTTATATGTGTGAAACTTTGCCAATGCTGCCTCTAGACAGTTTTCTACAGAAAGAACAAGACATGAAATAATAATTCCCTAGTGCATTTTTTTGTAGACTGCAAGGAAGAGTATGGGATTATACAGCATACATTGTTTTACTCAGAATACAAAGAAATATTCAGCACAAGCAGGCTTGTGTAATAGCAAGTTCCAATTTATTTCATTAGTTAGAGTCAGACTACAGAATCCCAAAAGTACAATGCATGCAGAAACAGAACAGACTCTGTGTTTAGGGTGCACCCTTCTGGTACCCAGGATAGACTCCTGCTATAAACCAGTATAGCCATATATTCACAAATGCCTTGATATATGACTATGTAGCTTTGGGTAACTTATTAGATCCCCTTCAAATTTGGATCCTACTTGCTGGTGGTCTTTAACAGACTGAGACATGATGTTTCTTAAAATCACTGAGTTGTATTTATGTGGTATTAAGATATATACTTTTAGTGCATGGAGCACCTTGATTACATTTTAAAACTGTAAAAAAGATAAACCTATAATTCACTACTGTAAAATGAGACTAGACTGTAAAAGAGATTTCAGAGATGTGTAACAATTGTTACATCTGTTACACATCCCCTTCATAGGTTCATAGGTGTGTACTAGGCTAATGGCCCTGGAGCCTTTACAAGCCTAGCCCATAGGATTACTCTGGCATTGTGCCACCTGACCTCAGTTCCCAGTGCCTCTGTCGAGTAAAGCCACTGGAGTGATCCCTGGGGTGAATTTTCGATTTCCTATCCACTCATCAAGATTTCTCTTGAAGAGGGCCAGTGAGATGATCTGCTTAACATGTATGGGAAGTCTGTTCCATAGCATGGGCAGTCTCTGGGTTATGAACCTGTCCCTCCAGCATGTTCTGTTGATTATGGTAATGAGGTTGAGGTCTCTGGATCATGTGGTGTGGAGGGATTGGGATTTCTTTAGATGTAGCATCTAAACACAGCTGGATCAGACATGGCTTTGTAAGTCAAGCAGAGATCGCCTCTAAGTAGGCGATGTGAGACAGAGAATAGTGGGAGTTTTTTTAGTCTGTCCATACAGGACAAATGTTTAAGGCCTAGGATCCTCTTTGTGAGGTACTTTTGCAGCCTCTCCAGTTGTTGCAGGTGTTTAGTGAGGTACATGCCAAATGGAGCATTGTACTCAATGATTGGCCTAATGAGGGAAGAGTAGTGGGAGACAATGACCTCTTTCTTCCTGGATGCAAAACCCTTAGTAATAAGATGTGCCACATAGAAGAACTTTCTGACCACAGTGGCAATGTGGTGGTCAAAAGAGAGGTTGTGTCAACCTGTGTTCCCAGATCTCTTATACTGCCTTCTGTGTTCAGTGGACTACCATCCATGTGGTAATTCATGGGAACTGGGTTTTTCCCAAAGGGGATGACAACACATTTTTTGGCAGTCATTGGTCTCAGTGAAGCCTTTCTGTAGGATGTCAACATAATAATAGCTCCCAACTTGCAATCGTCTGCAACAGCCAGAGTCCCCTCATGTTGGCCTGGACTTCAGAGAAGTAGATACCAAACAGGTGAGGACCCAGCACTGAACCCTGTAGGACTCCACTTGTGACTGGTCAGCAGTCTGACTTGGAGTCAGCTACTTTCACACTGTGGGTTCTACCTGTGAGCCAGTTTGCAACCCACCTAGTGATATAGGAGTTGATGCCTAGCTTAGTGAGTTTTTCTGATTTCTGAGTGGGGGATGGTATCAAAGGCCTTGGCCAGATCAAGGTAGGCTGTATGAACCACCTTGCCTTCATCCACAGCTCTGGTTACTGACTCAAAGAAGTTGACCAAGTTGAGCAGGCGTGATCTACCCTTCACAAAACCAAACTGTGTGGGATCCAGGGTTTGGAGATTCCCTATATCCTTGTTTATTAGGTCCGTAATGAATTCCAGGAAACGTTGGGCAAGTGTATTGGTACATGAGTAATTTTCCCAGTTAATGGAGGGGTAGTTGAAGTCACCAAGTATGAGAGTGTTAGGTTGGACCCTAATATTCTCCAGGGTGCTTAGGAGCATGGAGTGTGAGTCTTGGGACATTGTTGGGGATCAATAGCAGGCTACGACCTGAATCACTGTCTTACCCAATGTTAGCTGCACCTGAAGTATCTCAGATTCGTTATGTTGGGCTACCAGTCTGAAGGTGTGTGCATCCTTTATGAATATGGAAACACCACCGTCTTTGGAGCTTCGGTCCAAGTTCTGGGCCAAAAGGTGTGGAATGAGTTACAGCCTGGTAGTGCAGGGGTACTTTCTGCTGCCTTGAACCAGGTCACTGTTACAGCACAAATGTCGATGTTCTCCATTTTAAGGAGTGCTTTGAGCAAGTGCATTTTGAGATTTAGACTTTTAGCATTGAGCAGCATGACCCTCAGATTGCATTTGTTTGTAGCTGTTACGGTGGTAATTTGGTCTTTGGAACACTGCCTAACAAAGGTACTATCGGGGTGCAAGATCCTTGGCTAGGATCTGGAGGCCCAGGGGTGGCAGATGCAGGCCATCTCTGGCAAAGCATCGAGGTCTGTCAATCACATCATCCGAGGCGGACATACTGGATCCCCTTAGAATGACACCAGAAAATTAGCCAGTTGTTGAAATCAATCATTTTCTTCTTGTACTGTGGTATCATTGTGGGTGATGGTAGGATGCTGCTCAGGGCTAGAGTCATACCTGCCTGAGCTACATAATCCGAGAGTTCCTCCATGTCTCTTTTCATGTAGTCCAGGAAGGTACGACTCAGGTCAATCACACCCACATGTACAATGACAGTCATATTTGTACCTGTTGTTGAGGGACCTGAGTGAGTGCATTATGTGGTGGATCCTGGTGCATGACAGGCAGCTGACTGTTACTTTCTCCTTATTCAACTTAGTGAGTGGGACATCAGTGTGCCTCACTATCGAGTCACCTATGACTAGTGTGTTGGACATGCTGTTTTTCCTTAGGGGCTTTGGTTGAGTGGCACACTGTTTAGGAGAGCTATGTGTCTCATTAGTGTTGTGTTGTGGTGGTCGAGGGTGTTTCTGCCTTGGAGGTCTCTGCTGTTTGGGTAAATTTTTATTAAAAACCTCTGTGAAGGTGGGTGCGCGGTTTGTGTTTTTATGTGAAGGCAGTACTGGTGTGTGTTCTGGAGGGCAGTACTGGTGTGTGTTCTGGAGGGCTATGTATTCCATGTGGTGTGGTGCAGGTGTTGACCTTCCAGTCTTCACCAGCTATTCCAGTCTTGGCTGGAGAGTGTGTGGCTTCCAATTTAGCTATATAAGTACATCTCTCGCAAGTCTGAGTGTTGGGTGGTAAGAGGAAAGGGTTGTCATTGTACATGAGGCAGTTGTTACATTGCCTCAGGATGCCCAAGTTTACCAGTGTTAATAGGAGAAAGCACAGGGAACTGACCTTTAAACATGCCTGGAGGGGGTGGGCATTAATAATAAGTACTGGAGTTGTTTCCTTGTAGAATGTTTAGTGTTGGTAGCACTTTTGTGCGCTAAAATAATTGCTACAAGAAGTCTAGTAAAGTGCTAGACTAATAAGCTAGTAAAAGTGCAGGAGAGGAGAGAACTAGTAGATCTAAGTGAAAAATTGAAGAGCAGACTTTGGCACCACTCAGAAGCTTACAAACAGTCCTGGATACAGCAAACCTGTATCTGAACTAGACTAGTTACAGGAAAGGTGGGAAACAAGCGCAAATGCGGGCTTTTAAACCAGAAAGTTGAAAGATATGGAAAAACTGCCCAAAGATCCAATAAACTACAATTTCTGGGCCAGAAACCACTCCTCTTGTGGTAGATAGGCTACCTAGTGCTTACCACTCCAGCTGATAAGCTAGAAGGCTTCCCTCCAACACAGAAAGGCTTGGTGGCCTCAGAAGCTTACATACAGTCCTGGATAGAGCAAATCTGGACTAGACTAGATATAGGAAAGGCAGGAAACAAGCTTAGAATTTTTTTTTTTTTGTAAAGTGGAAAGGGAGAAAGGAGGAGCAGAAGACAGGTCAAGATTAAGAAACAAGTGGGTTGGCCTTCTCAAATGTTCTCTCTGTATTAGGTAGAATGAGCTAATGACACTAGACTGGGAGGAGTGTCCCAGATCAAATTTATAGTAGGGCCGGGCAACTGCAAAGCCACCAAGTATAAGAACAGGATATCAATAGGGAGGGAGGCTGGAAAACTAAATCAGTTATATGATCCACTCCTTGGCAGGAAATCAGAACAAACAAACACAAACAGATATTCAACAAATGGAAAAAATGTCCAGTTAATACCTCACACACAGTGAAACTAGCTAGAAAAGATTTACAAACAATGTGACAGTAAAAACCATATTTATCAGGCCCTGTGAGGCAGACAATTTTAGTGCAACTGTGCAGATTAGTTTATAGCTATAAAATACAATAAAAAGTATGCAGCAGACAATAAAAGTGCTATAAATATCTATAATAAGCAATAACTAGTAAAAATAAGCAAAAAACAGGATATTTAATGTTATATATCACAGATCAGAGTTTTGCTCAGTGCCCTTTCTCCGATTAGCTCTGTGTGAAAATCATAGCACTGTTACAGATGAATCTCACCCAAGGCATATTCCGTCTCTCTCTCTCTGACGTGTCCTTGAATATTTTCCCTCATTCTGTCTGTGGAACGTAAAAGTCGTAATTCTGTAAGTAAATTAATTAGAGCAATATTTAAAAACTGTCCCTGACTTTTTCATCTAATTATATTTACATGCTGTCTGTGTGACAGCACTCGCTAGGTGCTTTACTGACTTTTAAAGTTAGTAAAACATTTTGTTCTTGTTTTTTTTCTATCATAACTTGTACTACATGGAGCAGATAAAATTTCATGCACTACAAAGAGTTATGATCAAGTCTCACAAATCCTATGCAATTATTATGTGTACTTGACATGGATGCCATTCTCAGGGTAAAATTCGTGGTATCCTTGTCTCAAACACATAATAATATTGTTACAATCAGACACCCGATCATAACCCTCTATGTTATATACCTTCTTAACCTTGTTTAAGCTACTAAGAAGGTGACTCTTTTGTTGCAGACTATAGAAGCAAGACAGGCCTTTTTTCTTTGCCTTTTAGGAATGTTCCATGCAAACAAATAAAAATGTCTGGCCCCCCAGCATATTTTCCTGAACTACTCAGCTGATTCTGGCACACTTCCACAGAGTAAACCTGTTATCCACATGCAAACACATAGAACCAAACACACATGCACACACACACAACACATACAAACAGGACTCTCTCTCTCTCTCTCTCTCTCTCTCAAACTAATGTGTTCTACATTTTTCTTTTTTTTTCCATTAGTGGTATTATTTAGAAAGAATATAAGTCATCTATCAAAATATACATATACGGTCTGTTTTAATAAAGAGCACTAGAGCACTAGAGTTAACAAATGCGTGTCCCAAGTGTTCATATTACTATGCTGATATAAGAATATGTTTCTGTTCCCATAAACTTTATGTTGGACATACAGTTTGGATCCATTAAGCTGACACATGGATATGTTTCTCTTCTCATAAATTCTTTGTTGGACTTTTCTTTCTGTTAGCCTGTGAGTCAAACTGTTCCACTTATCTATGGGATTGTCTTGTTGTCACACTTGTCTCCATGGTGTAATGTCCTCACTCTTCTCTCGGGAACTTGAATTGTAATTTAGGCCAATACCTTCCTTGTGTAATTACAGGCACTAAATGTACTCTGTCTTTTAGAAACATCAGTTCTCAATGATTTGTCAGAAAACCTAAACTGAGGCAAAAATCTGAACATTCTGGACAGCTAAGTGGTATAAGAGTGAATGAAGTTTTATGTTTACGGAGTGATCAGAGCATTTAGGTTTTTGGAAAGGGGAGTGGAGTTTCAGGGTTAGAAAGTGATAATGGGCTTTAACCTGATTCCTCACTCCATAATCCTAACCTCAAAATTCCCTTCACATTCCTTAAGTCTAGAGTTAGTGACCAGGTGGGAGTTTTATTAAGGCTCTGGTAGGGTTATACAGTTTACTAAGGTCAGCTGGTGGACTGGACAGGTAATTAACTTAAATCAGGGAGTTAGATCATTTGTAATTTAGAGCAGGTGACAGCAAGCAAGTATGTTGCAAGTTACTAGCATGGCAGCACTTGTAAAAGTAGAGCCTGTTAAAAAATACAAGGCATTAAATACAAGTTATATATACAATTAAAAACAAATTGTAACATTTATAAGCTTATGTAGCTATATACAAACATAATGATAGAAAATAATGGGCCTGACATGAAACAAAAGGAAATAACCCATGGAGGAAAATAAGGAAACAGAAACAGCTCTGAGAAAGAAAGAAAGAAAGAAAGAAAGAAAGAAAGAAAGAAAGAAAGAAAGAAAGAAAGAAAATAGAAACTGGAAAAAGGAACAGGGTAACTGAAGCACAGAAAAAAATGTCCAAAGAATGATATGCAAAGGAAGACGAAAGGAAAATAATAAATGACAAAGTCAAAGCAGTTAAGAGTAATAATAGAATAGTATATGCATTGGGGGGACATTACAAAAAGAATGCAACACAGAAGGTAACTGGGTTTGTGAGCTGGAAGAGAGAAGATGTAAAGCAGTAAAAAGAAGAAAGAGAAGAAAGAAGAATTTCTGAGTCTGATTGTTACTAGGAAGGGATAGACTTCAGCGAGTAGGTTTACTTGAAGGGTTACATATCAGAAATGTAAGACCCATAACTAATCCTGCAAGTATGAGAAAGTAAATGTTATTTCAAAACAAATACACACAATTCCAATATTTTCTGTAACACCATTCAAGCATTATGGGAGGGGAGTCCCCCCCAGCAGCTTTCCCAGTGTGAAAGTTGTGCCATCTACAAGCATTCTACTTATACATATTAAATAGTCACTGTATCTCAGAGATGGGGGAATGCTTCTAGATACTGCAACCCAGACTTATTACACATTTACATACTCACACTTTACACTTTTGTTGATTTGGGCATAGAAATCACAACTCACAAAAACCCTGAATTCATAACCCTAAAAACCTAAAGCAAGGAAGCAATCAGGTGTCAACAATAAAGAAACAAACTAGTGATGTGTATTTTGTCTTTATTGTGACGTCCATGCACTGGCCCAGTAATCAAGGAGCCTCAATCCTCACCACTGGGACCAGTTAGGGATGTCCGCATTGGGAGGATGACAAGTACACACACACACAGTAAAGTACAATTTCCCTTAAGAGGACACAGAGATCACAGTCAGTCTGGGGCTGTTTTCTCCCTTTCTCTCCAGAACCCCAAAAAGACTCCCCACTGGCACAGCTATAGGGTTCAGATCTCAGCTGAGTGGTCAAGCCAAAATCTCCAGCACCCTCTCTGTCCAACCAGTGCTTCGTGTCCCTGCCCAAGTAGCTCACACACACACACACACACACACACACACACACACACACACACACACACACACACACACACACACTTTGAGATTTGATTTATATACAAACACAGAGACACTCCTGGGAAAGGCTGGCACAGGTTCTCCAGCTATGCCTCCTTCTGCCCAGACTATAAGGTATTACCAGCTGACACCAACCACCCTTATCAGCTACTATAAGGCCCTTACCAAAGGGTGACCAATTCTACTGTGCAATGTTACTGTTATCCAATTGGTCATATCTAATAACCTCCTTCTTACTTACCTTACACTATCTTAAACTACTCACCTCAATACTTACCCTTCCACCATAGCACTTACCCCCCTACCCACAGCAGTCTTTCTATCCTCTCTACTACCATACTAAACTTGCCTTACATATTCTCCTATCACAGTCCATTCCTCACAGTAATGCCTCTCAAACTTAATATATCTCTCCTTATTTTCACTGCTTCCCTCTCCATCCTCCTAAATCTCTCATCACTTCACCCTACTTTTGTGCCCCCCCAAATACACTTTTACTACATCCACCCCCACCATCAGCGCCCCCAGCTACTCAGCAATATGCTTTAGTCTATATCCCACTGATTTACTTTTATAAAAGAAACAGATAATACTCCATCCTCTTCATAATCTCCCCAGTAACTTACCCCATCCCTATTTTATAAGCCCAAAAAAGAAACTCTACACACATATATTTCCTACTCATCTTAACATAGTTCAGTGTGGAGATGTACACCCTAACCCTGGCCCTTCTCATCCCTCCCAAAATGTCCCTAATTCCACAAAATCCCTAAACTTCACCACCATCAATATCCAGAGTATAAGAAACAAAATCCTCCTACTGCATACATGGTTAGGCCAATATAAACCAGACTTTACAGCCATAACAGAAACATGGCTAAAGCCTTACATTAAGGCTCATGAATTCCTTCCCCCTAACTATTCTTGTCTTACAACAGATAGACTCCACAAAAAAGGCAGAGGCATCGCCTTACTTTATCCCAGCACCTTTACATTGATTCCATATTCAAAGCCTGTCCCTCTTTTTTCCACAGCTGAATTACTTATTACCTTCTTAAAACTAAATGACCATAAAAGCCTTTGTATCGTAGTCATATACATTCCCCCAGGAAACAATATTCCAGTTCTTGAAAACATTCTTGCCTGGACTACCAACAATATAAAAAATTAAACAATCATCTGAGGCGATGTTAATATTAACTGGTTAGACATCTCTAACAATAACCCCACTTCAAGCATCAACCTAACTCAACAAATCTCTGACATTACTAGACCTGACCATAAGAATAACAAAGGTTCAATCCTAGATTGGATCATCGTTTCTGAACCCAATAGGATTTCTACCTCCGATACACTCCCAGACAGCATGTGACCATTCACCTACATTCATAATACATAAGCCCACCACTCTACCACACATACACCAATATAAACACACAAGAGATCTATCTCTCTTCTCCCCAGACACCTTTAAGGACATTTTGCACAACATTAACTGGAATCCACTAAAATTTCTCCCACTTAATGAAGCTGTGGAATTCTTCCATTCCACATTTCTTAAAGTCCTAAATAATCTTGCCCCTCTCCAGCTAAAAAGAGTCAAAACAAAACATGCTAACTGGCTTGCCAAATCCACAAAGCTAACTATGTCGGCTAGAGATAAAGCCTGGAAACCCTGGCAAAAAAACAAAACTCCTTCCAACCACATACAATACAAATAACTTCGCAATCAGGCCAAACGATTAGTACTGAAAAACAAAAAAGATTATTTCCAAACCCTCCAAAATCAACATAAACAAAACCCCAAAAAATTCTGGGGAGCAATCAACTCCCTACTTCATCTTGGAACCAACCATAATCCTTGGCCAAATCCTGAAAAAAACTCTCTCTGAGCTAGCATCACTCCTTAACTCCTATTTTATAGACACCATTGCTAAACCCATCTCCACCTTCTTACCTATCACCATGGACCTTCTAAACTCTACACCACAGCATATCCCATCTACTACAGCCCCTAACTTCTCACTGTCTCCTGTACCCACCTCAACCATACAAAAGCTTCTTCAAAAACTCAAACCATGCACAAATGCTCCAGATAACCTAGCTGCAGAATTCTTACAACTATCAGCCTCCACTATAGCTTACCCCATCAGTATTCTCATCAACAGGTCCATTCAGGAATCGTGTATACCCGATATCTGGAAAAGGGCATATGTTCTCCCACTTCATAAAAGTGGCAACAGCTGTGATACTTCTAACTTCTGACCTATCACCATTCTTTCCCGCATCTCAAAAGTACTTGAGAAATGCATTCAAACTCACTTCCTTAGTCACCTGACCAAACACCAACTCCTTTCCTCCACTCAGCATGGCTTTAGGCCAGGACATAGCACCAATACTGCCCTCATTTCCTTCCTTGACACTGTAAATCAAGCTTGGGATGCTGGATCTATAGTGTCTACGCTCTTTCAAGACCTATCAAAAGCATTCAACAGAATTGACCACTCCCTTCTGATCATTAAACTCTCCAGCCTTGGCATATCTCCCCCCACCCTTCATTGGTTTCACCACTATCTCAGTAATAGGCAACAATCTACTATTTGGCAGCACTCTTCCTCCCCTTTCATCAGTACTAGTACAGGTGTACCCCAGGGTTCCATACTAGGTCCCCTTTTATTCAGTATATTTATCATCGACTTCCATATCATTCTTACCCATAGTACTGTTATCCAGTATGCAGACAACTCTACTATTATCTGCTCTTCAAAATCTCCCTCTGTACTACAGCAACTTACTCAAAAGGCATTCACCTCAACTGAATCCCGGATGTCTCAGAACCATCTCATTCACAATGCAAGTAAAACTAAACTCTTAATATTTACCCCAAAAAAAATCCAGCCCAGTCAACAAGTCTGAATTCTCTATTTAGTCCCAAAATAACACTATTATAGAAGTCATTCCTAGTACCAAATTGCTTGGTGTCACCATTGATGAAAAATTATCCTTTGACCTTCATATCCATAATAACATCAAATAAACCCATCAAAAATTAGGAGCCCTTTATAGGCACAACTACTTTCTTAGCTTATCTGCTAAAAAGGCCCTAGCCTCATCATTTCTGCTTCCAACTCTTGTATGGCGCCTCCATGCTTATCAATATTCAGTCCTCTCTGAACACTAAACTTAACACATGCTATAACAAAGTTGCCAAATTTGCTACAAATGCAAAATTTTCCATCCACCACTGTTCTGCACTACATCAGCTAAATTAGCTTGAATTCTTCAATCACCTTATATACCTACAACTCACTACTGCCCATAAATGTATCTACCATACAGCAGCCTGCCCATCCCTCTCACACATTCTGACCACATACCATCCTAATCAACACCTTAGATCAGAAAACAAAATGTTATTAAACATTGATAAACCGAAGCTCTCTGCCGGCCAAATGCTGTATTCATTTACCATCTCCAAGCTGTAGAATAATCTTCCTCCTTCACTCAGAGCCATCTCTAATCTCACAGCATTTAAAAAAAATCCCTTAAACTCCATCTCTCCTCACATTGGCTATGCACCTGTACCCCTACTGACAACCTCAAAACCTGACCCCTCTCTGAATCTTTGCTCTTCATTACTACAATTCACTCAATAACTAACCTTTCTTCCCCATTTCTCAATTTTACCTATTACACTTTATTTACTTACCTGTGCTATCCCTATCCTAAACCTTCCATCACTTTATTTATCCCTTAAACTAACTGCTTCCTAACTCTATCACTCTTACTTATACAGCTAAACCTCTCATAACAACCAACATATCATGATAGTAAACAATCCTTTACTGCTGTTATCAAATTTAGACAATGTCATTATCAATGCTATTTTATGACAGCATTATCTTATGTTAATGTCCTTCTACTGTCTTATATACTCTGTACTGCTCGTGTAATACTGTACTGCTCGTGTAATAATTTCTCTGTATGTAATTAAATGTGGAGCTTTTCTCCCCGGGCCTCCACTGAAAATTGGATCATCTCAGGCCCAGTGGACTTTCCCAGTAAACAAATGCAATAAATAAATAAAATAAATAAAGTGTGACTAAGACTTGAAGGCTAGTTGGGAGTGGCTTGTACAGTATCACCAAATACATGCATGTACTCTAAGTGCTTAAATATCTCTAACAAAACAGCCACAGTTAAAAGGTTGAAATTGAAATATATTTAATAATAATAAAAGCACAAGACAATACTAATTAACTCAACACAGTGTCAGCAGAGTTCACAGGAAATACTTTAAAATAACATACCAGGACAGTCTAACATAAAAACAGAAAACATCTAACTAATCTTGTTATGTTCCCATCTATCTCCAAGAGAAACTAGGTTCTAAATAACTTACTTACAGAGCAAAGCAAAATGCTGGTGAGATGATGTGCTCATGTTCAGTAACAAATATAAAATGCACTGATTTTCTCCTTGAGATAGTTCTTAAATTAATAATACACATTACTGTTGGGTTAGCTAGATCACTAGTTCCCAGGCTAAACAGATACCAACAGAATTTAACATGTCTCTGTCAAAAATACTTCTCTCTCAGATGTACAGCTGCTAGGAAGTCACAGAGCAATACAAAAACACTTTACATGTGAAACCTAGTAATTATCTCTGTCTTAAGACAATAGAAAGAAACTCCTAGCCTAGACATCCTGTCTCTTAGCTTGAGATAAACTGACTTTATAACACATCGTAAAACTTATCAACTTATTTTCTTAGAGTTTTGCAAGTTAACTCTGTATATTCCACTTCTAATATGAAAACATACATTTGCATTGGCATATAGCTCATATATGCATTTTTGCTCTTTTCCAGCAGGGTGCACTGTGGTTACAATCTTGAAGCTCAGCACATAACACAGTTTTCTTACATTTGTAAAACAAGCTTGTGGATCATATTAATATTTACAAATGACATAGAATTATTTACAAAATTCTATCTAGCTGGGCTGGCAGTCTCTCAGTTTATCACATTTATAATGATTGATTTAAACATAAATACAGACTTTAATGACCAAACAGTAACTGAACATAGGAAAAAACAGACCTGCATTGAGGTAAGTTCTTCAAGAAATGACTGCACTATGAACGGCATACATGTTAAAGTAATTTACCTATTGCCAGGATGGAAGAGAATCTCTAAAACAGAATTTTAAAATGACTTCTATTATGTTCTGGTAAAGAGACTGACACACTGTGTTAACAGAATGGATCATTTAGCAGGATGTTTCATACTTTTCATAAGAAACATCTTTGAGGCTAACCTTTTAAACAGTATGAATTATGAATAGTTTACCTAGATGCAAATCCTGAATCAAACAATAGAGAGAAAAAATGCAACGAAGTGAAGTAAAAACAAATTGTATCATAACTGGTCTTCTTTGCCTTTGACTGGCTGAACAGGATCCAATGTAAAGAGGACCATAACAGACTGAGTTAAGTATGCCTAAATGTTAAGTAACCCACAAAAAAAAAAGCTGACCACCAAACCAACCACAGCAACAAATGCAGAAGAACTGGCCTAGTGTTACAGTGTTACAAAAAGCATGGTATTTTGGTGTTCCCCAAAAACTGTGCATTTTTTAAACCACAACACTATCAACAGCATATAGTATTGTTATTGTTAGCTTTTTGATGGCAACAAATAAAATAACAGGTCCCACATTTTCTTTTCTTTGGGCTATAGCTTACACAGTGTAATGTTTGAAAAAAAATCACTTTTTCAGCTTATGACATAAGTTAAGTCATTACTTGGGTCAGGAGTCCTGCCATTGGACACAGCCTCAGAAATACTCATTGGATCAATCAGAATATAACATATTATTAATTACCAAAGTTAAATTATTTGATGGAAACCAATATTTAATTTAAAATGGGATGGTAAAGAAATTCAATGTTTAGTGATTAGTTTTTTGTGCAATTACAAAGAAATAGTAACAATAAATTATAAAATTATTTTAGACAATATTAAAATACATAAATATAATAAAGTTATTTTTTCTATGAAATACAATGTTTATCAAAATAGTTATTTTACACAAAATACTACAAATTATATATTCACCTTCTTAAATTTCTTCTAAAGAATATATTAATAAAATTAATAACATTTGTCTGAAGTCTTTATGGCATCCCAGCAAACCTAGAAAAGCTTTGGAACATCATGTAAGGGAATGAAAAATGGCAGAATAGGATTTCCTGATCAAGAAACATATGTTACAGCTTTGATTATTAATACAGTAGCTTTAAAGTTAAATTCTTGGTTATTTAGCCAATTATAAATAAAAATGCATAAAGCCATTTGGTTGTATAAAGAAAATAAATGTCAATATACAATATATATAAATTTTGAATGATAAATATGGTGTGGCTTTAATAAAATATTTCTTTAAAACAGAAATTGTCTAACAGATTCTATTTATATAAACAGATTAAAACTATCTTGAAATGTTATACATAAATACTGACAGATAAAATCATGTTGTTTACAATTGTTCCCTATAGCATTTATGTCAGAATGTAAATATAGTCTGAACTTTCAAAACATGCTAAACTTAAAGCAATAGGGATTTGATCTTTTGGAATCAAATGTTAAGAGAAACTAATATGCATAATGCATACCATTTCATGGATAAATATGATTTCAATATGGAAAACTGGTTTAAAGTACAAATCAATACTTAGTTTTTAATCTCTAAAGTTAATTTAATGCCAGCTATACTAAAAATAGTATGAAATAATTCTAAATTATATAAAATAATTAAAAATGATAAATTTCATATCAAAGACAGTTGAGATTATGTTCTACGAATGAGTGACTCTGTTTGAACTGCAATAGATAAAAACATTTTAATACCCTCAAAAAACTATATCATCCTTATTTTAGAAATTATTGTCTTGGAAATGTCTAAACACATCATGTATCACTACACATATAATTAAAATTATAAAATGGATGGTATCGGTCGCTGGAAGGGATTCAGGATTATTCATTGAAGGATTATTCTTTGATGGACAAATGCATGAACAGAATCACTAAAAAAAAACTTGCAGTGAACATGTTTTCAAGCTTTTTTGCGGGGAGGAAAGCCCCTTACACCCCATCATGTGAAGGTAGACACCCCACACTACCCCTAAGTTATATATCCCAACTCCACAGTTGCACAACAGTGGAGAAAGTGCAACACTTCCTATTCAGCGATAAAGTCTTTTCAGTAGCTTCCAGCAAAGCAAAATCCATCAACAAATATTCAAATTACCACATGAGATGTAAATCCTTGATCAAAGCAGATTGATGGCATATGGTTTATAAATGCAAAATTCTACTAACTTTTGGGGAAAAATCAATGTTTCCTGTAACCATTGTTGTCTTATAGATTTATATTAACTAAACATTTGGTGTTATTCAGTGCTCCATTTCCTTGATTTGAATCCAAGTCACAATTCCCACTTTTCTAATAATAAGCAAAGAAAATGACTACAAAGAACTGGAAAAATGAGATTATAGCTCATTTATTTGCAGAATTTATAAATACTGTCACTCTTGCATGACATAAAGGAATGTGCAGCATTAAGATGAAAACAATCAAAATGAGCACATACTATAACTACTGGATGAATTTCAACTCATTAATACAGAAATATTACTCTACCTTCTATAGTTAGTTTGTACTATTTAGATGTTTAGTTAATTTTAGTAATGTATCTAGCACAAACTGATATACATACTTGTGTAAATATTTTTTTAGGTTTGTTTTATTATGTTCTTGGGTTTGTTCCTACATATAAAATTTCATTAAAAATGTTTTGAAAAAAGGAATAATAATAGAATAAACTAAGGCTTCTGATGATGATTTTTATTTCAGAAGTAGTGGCAATACAATTTAGATATAAGCTGGCCATATGCTACATTCATTACCCGGAATAGAAGCCATATACTCATTCCTATGAAAACTGGGTAAAATGTAAACTTCCAGCCTGTCGCAGACAGATTCCAGTAAAACCCTTCATTCAGTACAGTTATATAAAGGGTATGGAGACTAATAACAGGTGGCTCAGGTACAAAATGCAGATAAGTCTATCTTTAGAGATTTCAATGGCATAAATATTAAATCTGACTCCATCACATTGCCCATCTCAGTACAGGAAGTTTTCTTAATGATCTGCTCCCAGTAAAATAAGGTTTCATTTTCAGGCTAGCTACAATGACATGTAGTGATAAAACCCTGACTTACTGCTCAAGGAAATCAAGTTTTATTAGTGGCACAGGTGCCAGACAGAGCTGCCTTCATACTCACTGTAAGATCAGGCTTCATTTAAATGTAGTTTGTTAGACAAAACACAGTATTCTCTTTGCATAAGTCTAGAAATGCAGCCATATTAAAGCAGACATATATCTTCATTTTACATTTTACATGCAGATTCAATAAGAAAGAAATGTTTTGATAACCTCAGTCAAGAATACTGATAAGAATTAACTTTCCTAATTGAATGTGCATACATTAAGTACACCAAAACACAAATCAGTTGCAGTTAGTTGCTCCAAATGTACAAATACAAGAGCATAAAACAAAAAACAACCTGGTGAAAAACGCTCACTTTATTTAACAAAATAAAGCTTTTGGGTATAACCCTTCTTTGGTATTTTAAAACTTACTTAAAACACCTTCCTTTTATACATAATATCAGAAATCACACATGACACAACCATCCAATAGCATTGAATAAACAATCAAATAATTAAACAATTCATTTTAAATATGAAAATTTATATAATGTTCTCATTTGTTTTCACATGCATAAGAACTATATTAAAAAGAACATATTAAGACCAGAATACTGCCCTAATTATAAACATTATTAAAATGTCAAATCTAAAGTAAAAAACTGTTCTTACTGTTAATTATATTGTTTTTGTTTTGCTACTAGCACTGGCTTAATGGTTACCATATTGTTGAGGCCAGGCAGTTTATCCACCTCTAGCCTGATGATCCATCTATATTCTGCCAATTAAGTACAAACACTCTTGGTAACCAAAGCTAAAGAGGTGTATGGAAAATTACAGGGTATTGGTATTATTAGGTGATACTTCAGACATACTGAGTTAGTTCATTCAGACTGATAAGCAGAAAGTCATTGCAGTGCAGTCCACAGGCGTTTTGTACAGACACTCGAGATAAGTGCAGTAAATTCAGGTCAAATATCCAACATTCTAAAATATTAATTATATTATTCAGGAGGAAAGGAATATGAATGCAGAAGCTACAAACATAATAATTCAGTCTACTTCAGTTTATCAGCATTGTTATTGAAGGCAGCATAATTTGATTCAGATATTGTTGACATCTACCTCTACTGTACTTTTATTCTGAAAGGTGCAAGAAGGATTGTGACATAAAAAGTAGATTGTCATCTGTTCATCACAGTTCTGGGTAATTATAAGAAAGACATTCATTCCAATCTCATTCCAGTTTCTTCCGCTTATTTCCAGTTCATTCCAGTATTCTACAGTTCTTTCAATTCTTACAATGGTGAGCCACCATCAATTGGGAGGACAATATCTGCAGTTAATGTGAGTCCAAAAACCCCATAGTAACCTTGTAAATCTATCAGCAGACAGGCTATGTGCATTTTACAGAGCAGTAGTGATCCTGCTTCAGAAAATCTACAGTAAAGTCTCAAAGAGCTTGGCACTCTCCAAGATCAAAGTGCAAAGGACATTATCCAGTTAACAGCAAAGTATCATAAAACTTCACCATCTCCAAAGCAGTCTACAGACTTTCAAATTTCCATTATAGCATCAAAGAGCCAAGGGAATCCTTACAAGAGGGAGTATGAAAAAGCTGTGAGGTGCCTGGCCACCTTCTCTAAGCAACTTCGAATTCCCTTTTGTGAGCATTCATTTTTAATGACATTGCATTTTCTAGCTAAATCAGACAGTAAATCTCAGAAAAGTTTAAATATATCAGTACATGTAAATTGTACAAACATGTCAAATAGTGCCTCTACAATAAAGGCACTAGTAAATGTGTGGTTTAAAGTTAAAAATTCAGTAAATCAGTCTAAAACTGTGTACCAGAAATGTTTATTTAAATTTCAGTGTTATTAGTTCAGGAATGTTAAATCTTTCTTGATGCAAAAGGGTTAAAACACAGAAACACACAGCAATAAGTGAGGTAACAGCCTGCTTTCATATGATTCAGCTTCTAATGTAAACATGGTTTCAGAAATAAACAACATGTAAAGAAATTCTAGTTTACAGTCTTTGTAAATTAGTGTGAATGCTATAGCACATGTAATTCAAAATACAGAATTAAGTTGCAGTATTGCAAACACAATGGTAACCCAGCCACTGGGGATGCACAAGCCAATGCATTTCTTTGTGCCGGTCCCAAGCCCAGATAAATGGGGAGGGTTGCATCAGGAAGGGCATCTGGTGTAAAAATTCTGCCACATAACCTATGGCGTGAAAATTTCATATTTCCATACCGTATTGGTCGAGGCCCGGGTTAACAACGACCGCCACCAGTACTGTTAGCCAACAGGGTGTTGGCGGAAATTGGGCTACTGTTGGCCGAAGGAGAAGAGGATGAAGGCATGCCCGAAGGCAGGAAGAGAGGAGGAAGGTTAGGAGTGTAGCAGTGAGGGTAGGAACTTTGAATGTTGGCAGCATGACTGGTATAGGAACAGAGCTAGCTGATATGATGGAGAGAAGGAAGGTTGATATATTGTGCGTGCAAGAGACTGGATGGAAGGGAAGTAAGGTCAGGTGTTTAGGAAACGGATTCAAATTGTTCTATCATAGTGTGGATGGCAGGAGAAATGGGGTATGGGTTATACTAAAGGAACAATATGCCAAGAGTGTTTTAGACGTGAAGAGAGTGTGTGACAGAGTGATGTTTATGAAGCTCGAAACTGATGGTGTAATGATGAATGTTGTTAGTGCATATGCTCCAAAAGTTGGGTGTGTGATGGATGAGAAAGAGAAATTTTGGAGTGAGTTGGATGAAGTTGTGGTGAGTGTACCCAAGGGTGAGAGACTAGTGATTGGAGCGGACTTTAATGGGCATGTTGGTGAAGTGAACAGAGGGGATGAGGAAGTGATGGGTAGGTATGGTGCTAAGGAGAGGAATGCAGAAGGTCAGATGATTGTGGATTTTGCGAAAAGGATGGACATGACTGTGGTGAATATGTAGTTTAAGAAGAGGGAGGAGCATAGGGCGATGTACAATTGTGGAGGAAGATGCACGTAGGTGGATTATATCCTATGTAGGAGGGCCAGTCTGAAGGAGATTGGAGACTGTAAAGTGGTGTCAGGGGAAAGTGTAGTTAAGCAGCATAGAATGGTGGTCTGTAGTATGACGCTGGTGATCAAGAAGAGGAGGAGGAGTGTGAAAGCAGTGCCAAGGATTAAATGGTGGAAGTTAAAAAAGGATGATTGTGAAGTGGAGTTTAGGGAAGAGTTAAGACAGGCACTGGGAGGCAGTGGAGAGTTACTGAATAGCTGGGTAACTACAGCAGAACTAGTAAGGGAGACTGCTAGAAAGGTGCTTGGTGTGACATCTGGACAGAGGAAGGAGGACAAGGAGACCTGGTGGAGGAATGAGTAAGTACAGGAGAGTATACAGAGGAAGAGGCTGTCGAAGAAGAAGTGGGATTGTCAAAGAGATGAAGAAAGTAGACATGAGTATAAGGAGATGAGGCGCACGGCAAAGAGAGAGGTGGTGAAAGCTAAGGATAAGGCGTATGGAGAGCTGTATGAGAGATTGGACACTAAAGAGGGAGAAAAGGACCTATACCAATTGTCTAGACAGAGGGACAGAGCTGGGAAAGATGTGCAGCAAGTAAGGGTGATAAAGGATAGTGAGGGAAAGGTACTCACAAGAGAGGAGTGTGTGTTGAGTAGATGGAAAGAGTATTTTGAGAGGCTGATGAATGAAGAGAATGAGAGAGAGAGAAGGATGGATGATGTGGGGATAGTGAATCAGGAAGTGAAACAGATTAGCAAGGAGGAAGTAAGGACAGCTATGAAGAGGATGAAGAATGGAAAGGCTGTTGGCCCAGATGACATCCCAATGGAAGCATGGAGGTGCTTAGGAGAAATGGCAGTGGAATTTTTAACTAGATTGTTTAATGAAATTTTGGAAAGTCAGAGGATGCCTGAGGAGTGAAGAAAAAGTGTTTTGGTACCTATCTTTAAGAATAAGGGTGATATGCAGAGCTGCAGTAACCACAGAAGGATAAAATTGATCAGTCACAGCCTGAAGTTATGGGGGAGAGTAGTAGAAGCTAGGTTAAGAAGGGAGGTGATGATTAGTGATCAGCAGTATGGTTTCATGCCAGGAAAGAGCACTACAGATGCAATGTTTGCTCTGAGAGTGTTATTGGAGAAATACAGAGAAGGTCAGAAGGAGTTGCATTGTGTCTTTGTAGACTTGGAGAAAGCATATGACAGGGTGCCTAGAGAAGAATTGTGGTATTGTATGAGGAAGTCAGGAGTGGCAGAGAAGTATGTAAGAGTGGTACAGGATATGTACGAGGGTAGTGTGACAGTGGTGAGGGCTGCAGTGGGAGTGATAGATCCATTTAAGGTGGAGGTGGGATTACATCAAGGATCAGCCCTGAGTCCTTTCTTATTTGCAGTGGTGATGGACAGGTTGACAGATGAGATCAGACAGGAGGCCCCATGGACTATGATGTTTGCAGTTGACATTGTGATCAGTAGGAATCAGGTTGAGGAGACTCTGGAGAGGTGGAGATATGCTGTAGAGAGCAGAGGAATGAAGGTCAGCAGGGCTAAGACAGAATATATGTGTGTAAATGAGAGGGAGGGTAGAGGAATGGTGAGGATGCAGGGAGTAGAGTTGGTAAAGGTGGACAAGTTTAAGTACTTGGGATCAACAGTTCAGAGTAATGGTGAATGTGGAAGAGAGGTGAAGAAGAGAGTACAGGCAGGGTGGAATGGGTGGAGAAGAGTGTCAGGAGTGATTTGTGACAGACGGGTACCAGTAAGAGTGAAAGGGAAGGGCTACAAGACAGTAGTGAGACCAGCTATGTTATATGGGTTGGAGACAGTGGCATTGACAAAAAGGCAGGAGTCAGAGCTGGATCTGGCAGAGTTAAAGATGTTAAGATTTGCACTCGGTGTGACTAGGATGGATAGGATTAGGAATCAGTATATTAGTGGGTCAGCTCATGTTGGACAGTTTGGAGACAGAGCAAGAGAGACGAAATTGCATTGGTTTGGACATGTGCTGAGGAGGGATGATGGGTATATTGGGAAAAAGATGCTAAGGATGGAGCTGCCAGGTAAGAGGAAAAGAGGAAGGCCTAAGATAAGGTTTATGGACGTGGTGAGAGAGGACATGCAGGCGGTTGGTGTGACAGAGCAAGATGCAGAGGATAGGAAGAAATGGAAAGAGATGATCCGCTGTGGCGACCCCTAACTGGAAAAGCCGAAAGATGATGATGATGATTGCAAACACAGTGGTAAACACAATCAGTGTATGTAACATGCAAATTTCCAGACAAAACACAAAGCAAGCATTTGCAATGTCTCAAGTTCACATTATTTCAATACAGATATTCAGAATGTCATAGCTTATATTTTATTTTTTTCAGGAGCCACTGCAAATATTGCACTGAGGGGGGAGAAGAGGCATCAGAGAGCAGATTTTCATCAATCTGATAAAGTAAACACGAGCATAAATGATGCACAGATTTCAGGGCAAAACAAAAAAGAAATGCATACCATAGCTCAAGTCAATGTTATTACTATTGCTTCTGGGCAAAATAGACAAAAAGGCATACCATAGCTCAAGTCAGTGCTGCTGCTAGTTCTACAAAAAGAAATTTCAGCTTATCCATAAAGGGTGTGTCAGTCCAGCATCAAACCAGATTATTAATCCATCATTGTTTAAGGATGAGAGTAATGACAATATTTCATTGTTTACAGAAAATAAATTATGGAATAATGTACTGATTAATACAGACACATCAATTTCAGTTACACATAGACTTCTATTAGGTGGTACAAGTGCAGTTATGTCAGGGTTTGAAGGGTCAAAGGTTACAGCAGTGAACAGTTCTGAGTGTAACAGTACTGTACTAGGTATGGACACGTATTCAGAGTAACATTTTGTTTTAGACTTCAGTAACAAGATTTTATGGAAAAATGAAAATGCTATAGAATGTACAGTAGTTCACACAGATGTTACTTGTAAGAATTTGTGTGCAGTAAATTGTGTAAATGATGTACAGAATTTGAAAAATTGGTTATGACAGGAACATGCAGATTTATGAGTTAAATTAAAATAAATCCCTCATCAGTTGCCACAGCAGATACACAGGCAGTCAGGTTACCACATTTTAATTCTCAGAAAAGCAAAGACAGACTGGAAAGGAAATTTCAATTCACTTGTATGGCCAGTAAGGAAAAAAGATAACAGTTTCAGGTTAGTCCCAGATTTACAATTGGTATACTTTTTACCAGTTTGGAAGCACATGTTGCGTATGGTATACCAGAAATGACAGTCAAGTTAATTCCCAGAATAAACTGTATACAGTTATCAATCTGACAAATTAATTTACAATAAGTATTAATAAATATGTGAGTTGTTAAGATGTTTGAATTATGGTAGTAAAGTGTTACAATGCATAAATAATATCTTGATACAGACAGAGGCAGCAAAGCTTTTACAGATATTAAATGTTGTTTGCTAGTTTTACAGACTGTAAAATTTAAAGTCAATGTTAAATTTTAAAAGTGACAGTACAGTCAAAAGTTCAGATCCCATGCAAGATAAGCATGTAACATAAATATTATGTGTCATTAAGGCCACAGTTTCAAATAACATGTCAGGAAAAGAATGCAATGTAATTTTACTATATGAGGAAACTTCACATACTTATAAAGGATAGATTAGTAAATTTCAGAATCAGATCAATTCAATTCTAGTAATAAATGTGTACATGTAAGCACTTCAAGACTTTATATATTTCATGCTGAAATTACAGTTTACTAGAGCACACCAGAGACACAGACCTATCTAACTGAGTTATGAGCTATATTAAAAACAATATAGGCCACGGTGGTGCAGTGGTTAGCACTGTTGCCTCACAGCAAGAGGTTCACTGGTTCAGTTCTCAGCTGGAGTGCCTCCTGTGTGGAGTCTGCATGTCCTCCCTGTGGTCTAGTGAATTTAAAGACATGCAGGTAGGTGCAAGCGTGTGTGGGTGTGCCTTCTTTGAAGGTTGGGTGCCTGGCTGGCAACTTGACACCATAAAAATTCACTGCCAATCATTAGTGGACTGGAGTTCTGCTGTGGCGACCCCTAACCGGGAAAAGCCAAAAGACAGTACTGTATGCCACAAAACAGTATGATAAAGATAAGCTAAATATTATTAGTGACAGTTTTATTCAGTAACAGTTCTTATCCAAGAAAATTGTAGCGAGTAATGATAAATGCTTGCAGCATTCAGTAGAATGGAAAGAGATAAATGATGTCAGCTAAAAGAACAGCTACATGTAAGGCAGTGGGCAGGGACCTACACACTAAAGAAATTCTATTGAAAATTATGACCTGAATGTTACAGAAAAAAACATAGAACTTTCAACAGTTAAGATTACTTTTATAAGGTGCCAAAATACAAAAAGTGCTGAAAAAGTAATACAGTGTCAGATTACTACTTTTGTTACATTTGAATTTATGACATGGAAAAACAATGCCATTGAGGTTTCCATTTGATTTAATAATGAAGTTACAGCCTTTCCATTTCATTGTAATACATTATCAATTCAGTTATAGACTTGCAAGTTTCACCATAGTACATTATCACTTTGCTTACAAACGTACAAGAGTTTATTAGTAGCATATGTTTATTTTATGCAGAAAAATGTAAATAAAGTCAGGGCAACAAGCAATGCTATTGGTTCATAATTGTTAAAGCTGCAAATGTTAATTTAAGGACCTGATACTGATTTGTTTTGTACTTTGCAGATTGTGACACAAAACATATTGCCAACTTTGGATTTCTGGATAATTTTCCAGCATGATTTTTCAAATTGCAAACTTTTCAACATCAGCCACCTAGCCTTGCACAGGAGATAGGGAAGGGGGCATTGGAAGGCCTAAGTGTAAAACAGACATAAGAAAGGATGCTGGGACAGTAAAGTAACTCTTCCAATGCCCCAGCCATGACTGGGACAATGTAAAGTAAGGCCAGATTTGGCAAGAGCTGAGGTACACAAGTCACAGAAAGACAAGACTACAACAGCCAGAAGTAAAAATTATTTTAATTCAGTTATCTAATGAAAGTATTCTTTAGAGTTAAAATGTGTATGCAACAGATGTGCATTTATGCAGATTAGAATTAAAGAAGGTATGCAAATGTTTTCACACAATTTTATAATAGTAGTAGTTTTCAGTTCATGTGTTTATCTATGTTCAGATAATTGTTTGTTTGTGTCTTTCAGCTTTTCCCGGTTAGGGGTCGCCACAGCGGAATTCCGGTCCGCTAATGATTGGCAGCAGATTTTTATGTGCTGGCTTGCCGGGCCTAAAGCACAACCTTCAACAAAGGAACACCCATTCATGCATGTCGCCACACAGAAGACACTCTAACTAAGAATTGAATGGGCGACGTCTAACTGTGAGGCGATAACGCTACCGCAGCACCACCACTACTGACAGAAAAAAATGTATTCCTTTATTAATAGTTTAGTTTCCAGAATATAACAGCATAGTGCATTAATGCATTACCCACTAGGACAACACAACATTTATCAGATTTCAGTTTATTCTTTTATTTGTGTTCGAGTAATACTGACAATGAGCCAGCCAAGTAAATGGTAGGCACCATGTGTGGGAATAGTTAGGCGAATATGGTGCTTGCCTACTGGGAATCTGAGCATGCTTTTAGTAGCAAGAATATTTTTTGGGATTCACTTCTATTCTATGCTTGTTTTATTGATGACATTTTTCTTGTTTGGGCTGGATCAGTGGAATCTTTGAATAGTTTTATTGACTATTTACATGGAGCAACTAGTTTCTTGAAATTTCCATTCAAGCATTCCAATAATGAGATAGATTTTTTTAGATGTATGCATTACTAAGGCTATAGGAGGTATTGTGGCATTTGCACATAGGAAACCATGTAAAAAGAATAATGTGTTGCATGCCCACAGTATGCATCCAAAATATTTAAAAAGAAATGTTTTGAAGAGTCAGTTTTTTAGGAATGCTAGATTGCATAATATGGATAGTCAGATGTATTCCTCTTTTGAAACTCTCTCTGATGATTTTTGCCAGTGGGAGTATTGTGATTTTGGGATATCTCAGGCACAGAATGAAATTCTGTCTCTCAGGAGCACTAGAGCTAGACCAGATTTTATTAATGATGCTCCCTCAATAGCTAGGAAAGTTACGTCTGATAATCTCAGGATGTGTTTGAGTTATTCTAATAATGTGCACTCTGTCTGTGATATTGTTAGGAAGCATGATGATCGATGAAAGATGTAAGGAAATACTTGCAAGTGAGCCTCAATCTTTTTTAAAAATTATCACTCAATTATGTAAATGTTGTGTTATAAGTCTTTGACTGATAGTAAGGAAAAGGTTGTTCCCTGTGAAGTATGTAATATTTGTGGATATATTAAGGAAGGAGATAGTTTTATTCATCCTGACACTGGACAGTTTAAATTTGATTTTTGTTCAGACTGTTGCTCTCAAAATGTTGTTTATCTTGCTACCTGTGACACCTGTAACAGCTATTATGTAGGTAAGACCAATCATTGCCTTAGAGACAGGGTTAGACAGCATCTCTATACATTCATAAAGGCGATTCTAGGAATGCTTTAGCTAAGCATTTGGTATGGGTAGATGACTCTCATGTATTTAAATTTTTGGTTTTGGACCAGTATTTTGTCACAGCAAGGGGTGGGGATGTGAAGACTCAGAGAGCCTTAAGACTAGATGGATTTTATTGCTCCGTGCAACTAGAGGCAAGGGGTTGAATGACTGTATTCCTTTAAGACCTGGATTGAGGTCACAAGGTCTTAGGTGCTAATTTTGAATGTATATAAAAGTGAGCTGGTGTTTTTATATGTAGCCCTGATGAAGCACTTTGCTTGGGTGCAAAAGCGCTCATCAAATGTATTATTTTTCACTAATTTTTTGTGGGTTTTTTAATGTTTTATTTTGCTAAGTTGTTTTATTAAAGCCTGTTTCTACCCTTCACTTGGCTAGCCCATTTTTTGAATTTTAGTGTACTTTGTTTCCTGGTTGAGCCAGCTTTGTGTCCGTATGTTTAATTTCTTTATAATTTCAGGTAATACTGGCAGAAAAGGCATTCCTTTAGTATTAATTTAATTAGTTTCTAGAGTATACCATTTATACACAGGTAGATGTTCAATATAAATATACATCACTTTAGTGTAAATTTCAGTCATGTTTCAGATTATAGCATTCATACATTTCTAACAGCACTACTCGACAGTTTGCAACATGCAGTTACATCACACCTCACATTATTCAATCATTAGTTTTAAGGACAAAGTGACAGAATTATTTGTAACAGGATTATTAAGATAAGTTATGTAAAAACTAAATATTAATAGTTATTTAATATACCCAAGGCATTACAGGTCAGGCTTAATTTAATTAATTTACAGAATACACGGCAAATTATATAATAATTATTACTCATTAGACAGAAAGTTAAAAAGACACTGACAGGGTATGCAAAGGTATAGATCTGACATGCAGAAAGCATAGATTTTAATAAATGGACTTCTACAGCACATAGATATTTACGAGATATTTAAGGCAAACATTTAAAAGGCAGAGACCTATTACAGTACATAGAAAATAAAAAGGTAAATAGACAGATTAATTAGTAACAAAGCTAGCTAAAGATTTACAGAAACAAGTTCATATAGTATATGGAAATTATGCTTCAAGATACATATGTTATAGGTGTAAAAAGAGAATTTACCAGTTATAACACATATTAAAGAATTGCCCATGTATAATTAAATCATAAGGTTAAGAGACTTCAGTTCAAAAGATTTTCAAATAATTAACAGACCATAAATGCTCAAGTGACATCTAGTGGTCAAATTAAAATTGCAAGTATATTTACCAGATAAAGAAAAAATATTTTATAGCTGTTATATTAGTTGTAGTGATCATTATCATGCCCTTTGCAGACTATATTAATAGAAAAGAATAAAATAACTACATAAGTAAATCCCATTGCAGTAATTTTAGAGACAATTGTCACACAATAAATTCTACATTGACATTGCATAGGCCTGAAAGTGTAAGGTCAGGCCTGTGTCTTCATTTTATAAGTATCTACAGAAATAGATTCCTGTTCAGGTATCTCATGAGGAATTGTGATTTCAGGTTTTATTTAAATGTAGTTTATTAGACAAAAATATAGAATTCTCTTTGCATAATTCTTGAAATGCAGACATTTGCAGGGTATTGGTAATATTTGGGGATATTCAGACACAGTGAGTGAGTTAGCTCATTTGGAGTGATAAGCATAAAGTCACTGCAGTGCAGTCCACAGAAGTTTGGTACAGACACTTGAGAGCGAGTATAGAAGTCAGGTCAAATATCCAGCATTGCATAATATTAATTATATTATTCAGGAGGAAAGGAATATGAGTGCAGAAGCTACAGACATAATACTTCAGTCTATTTCAGTTCATCAACACCATTATTGGAGACAATAATATTTGATGTTTTGAGTACAGAATTTGCAGGCAGTATAATGAGTGCAGAAGCTATGGATATTATAATTCAGACAGTAAGATTTGATTCAGATATTATGGTACATAATAAAACATTCAATATGCAGACTTTTATTCTGAAAGGTACAAGATTCTCAGCACAGGTCTGGGTAATTAAAAGATAAAGACATTCATTCCAGTCTCATTCAATTTTCTTCCCTTTATTTCCAGTTCATTCCAGTATTATGCAATCCTTTCAGTTCTTATACCCAGTCTGTCTCCTCACTTCCCTAAAGAGAAGCACTCTTGATTATGTAGACCTCCAATGTTTTGTTGTGATTAACATGACAGAAATAAAGGCTACAATGATGTATTTCATTTTTGGAGCATAATGATGTCAGTGCTTATCTTGCATAGTACTAAGCAGTCAATTGTCTAGCCATGGCCTGTTAAAAGAGAGCAAAATAATACATCTCAGTGGTGTTTCATGATTCTTCAATATTCAAGACAATTAATCCAAACGTTTAATTGTATTAGCAAATTAATTATCACTAGTTTAAATTAAGGGGGGTGCAAGTGTATTTCCTTATTTAACTTCATACCTTTTATGAGATTAAAACAAAAAGATAGGGAACAGCAATTCTGGTTATTGTCCATGATGCAACAACAATTTGGTCTCTTTAATCCCATCCAGAAAAGTCATAACTTTCAGTCAGTTAACCTTGCCTATGATATAAATAGGACCTGCTGGAGAGATATGTATATATCCCAGAGACTGTCCCTTCTCTGGAACAGGCTCCTCATCCATGTGAAGTAGAGTTCCTCCCTAACTTAATTCAAGTGCAACTTGGACAGTTGGATGGGAAACAAGAAACGTATCCCTCATTTGACACATACGTCACTAATGAACACAAGCAGCTTGTAAATGGTCATCTCCCAGGCTCCTGCTTATAAATGTGTCATCTACCAAGCCCCAGCTTACATTTATCAAGGGTATCGGAACTTATCAGAGATTGGGGATGCATGGCTAGGCTTTAAAATGCCCTTGTGGTCATTAAGCTAGTAAACACCTTTGAAACTATAACACAAATCAAACTTCAAGTTAATAAAGACCTCTGCAAAATATCATGAATACAAACATATGAGTAGTTCATATAGGTATATTTATACAGTTTTAAGAAAAAAGGTCATGTAGACATGATAGTCTTTATAAGGAAAATAGAAGTACTCAGAAGCTATGGTAAATATTATAAGTGATACATTATTCTCCAGTTTACGTCCAACACTGGTTTAACTGTATAACAGTAAATAAACAGAAAAAGCATGTATGCATAAAGGAAGAGCTAATAAACCAAAACAATACATACTAGGATCTATAGTTCTAGAAACAACACCAACATTTAAAGTCAAACAAGATTCTGTTTTATTTTGGTGAGTTGAGCACTTTTGTCCTGTCAGTAAATGTAAAAGACTTCATTAGAACTAAAAAGGAAATGTATCATACACATTTAAAACATCCTTGTGGATAATTAATTAAAAATACTATACAAAACCATTCTCAATTTAAACATATTTTGTAAAAACTTCCATGCAAACTGACTATAAGTATTTGTAACTAATTATAAAGACAAGCACTAGTTAAATTTTCTACCACAGTATAAAAGACTTTTATTAAACATTACAAATATGTAAATAGATTTGTTAATACCACTACTTTTATCAAAATAAAAATCACAATTTTGCAGCCTTAAGCTTCAACACTGAAAGAATTGAAACATTTTTGTTCAAACCTGGGGAACAGGTAGCATTTAAGTTCAAGTGTCAATGCCAAAACAATTCCTTGTATTCCAATTTGGTTTCCCAGCTCCCTCCCCTAGGGTTTATCATTATTTTTTTCAATGATAGCAAAATTAAACTTTTAATATCCAGCACAATACTCAACAATTTTTCTCCAGCTACTATAGCTTTTAAGGCTCCAAATTCAAAATTACTTTTCTACTCCAAGATCTAAGTGAAATTAACACTCTCCAGCTGCTTCACTCTACAGTAATGTACACTGCATTTTGTGGAATTTCTTAATAGAACCTGCCTATCAATGCATTCTGGTTCAACCTTGTACTAGAAACAATTACAAATAAACTTCTACTGTGATACAATGTCTAGCAGATGTATTAACAAGTTTCTACTGGCTTTTGCTCTAGGATTTACTTTTAGTACCTAATTATTTGCTTTATGAACAGCACAGTTACAGCAAGTATGTTTGTACTGTGTTATTATCTGGTTAAGTGAATATATATATTAGCATGTTTCTGATACCTTCTGTTGTAGGGATCAGTTATAGTACTTGAATGTGTGCTTTATGAACAGCACAGTTATTGGCTAGTCTATTCAATTAATAATCTGAGACAGGTTTGGTTGTAAAAAGAGTTGGGTAATTGCCTAGTGTTTTGGATCTGTTAAAAATTCAAGCTGCTTATTCTAAAGTGGTTACATTTCACATTTATAGACTATATTTTATGCAGCAGAGAGTGGGAACTGACTGACACATGCATTCTACTGATACTTCTAAAATCTGGAAGCCTCCATCTCAGCAATCCCAAACTTCCATACCAACAAATATCTCATGGTAGCTGCTTTGTTTTCCATCTGTCCTTCTAAACTCTGGAAACCTCCATCTTAGTAATTCTAAACTTGCATACCTGGACATATCTCCTGTTAGTTTTCTTTTTTCAGTTTAAAGGCTATAAAATACAAATGTACAACTATGAAATATAGTGTATTATGTATGTTGACCAAACACTACTTTATGTAGTGGATCATAGACGAATAGTACTTTATCTACCCAGTTCAACCACCAAACAATCCTAATTATTTAGTTTTGTTTCTCCCCAGTACACTGAGCACATATTATTCCTGAAGTTTCCTGTTGCAAAAGTAAGACAATCTCACTGCCAAAATAACTTCATAAATTCTGCAGATGAATTTCACTCCATTTGTAAAAAAACACAAAAGGGCGAATACCTTCAGTTAAAACCAATGTCAGGCAATTTCCAAGAATCAAATTAAGCTGCTGAAAAATCTTGTTTTCCCCCACTTCTGCATCAGTTTGTTCTGTACTGCAGTGTTGAATCTACTGGAAGGGTTCCTCCACCCCCACCCACATGCCTTATATAGCTTTAGTGGAAGCTAAATTAAAACTTTAGCATATTTTATTTTAGCAATGCAAAATTTCCCTGGACAAAGCAAATAAAGCCTATAACAGTAAAATGAAAAGCTGTGATGACCTCAAGTAGTTAGAGTTGAAAATTATATGTGGGGATAGTAACTACATTTCATTGAAGTACCTGCTTGTTTGAGTCTGCTCCACTCCCCTATCCTACTCCCACTTCCCACCCACCCCAATATTATCTACACTTATCTTAAGCTAAACTCTACCCATCACATTACCAGCAATCATGAAACAGCTTAAAATCTATACTTTTGTCCCTCCTTAATACAACCAGTAACTACCTCATACCTTTCTTCTTTCTATTGGTTGGATTTCATTTAAATTTAACTCAACAACCCCTCCCACTTCACCCAGCCCACATCTAGTCAAACCCTATCCAGACCTCTATCACTATCCTGTTTTCATTTTCACTAACTGAACACTTGCATAATAATCAGCATGCTGTTCAAAGTACTACAATGTGCTTCCCTCCATATCTAGTTTAGCAAATGTATCCAGTTATCATACACCTCTTAACACCAGCCTTATGCTCAGTGCTAACTCCATTACTCTCACTGGCAATTACTCCCCATATTTCATTCTGTATCGTCCACAACCTTTACAACCTGTCTCACATCTATCTTTTCAAACAAATACGTACAAAAGTAACTAACCCAATCCACAAACTATTCACACAGAAAAAATGAAAACCAAATGACAATCCATATTCCAGCTGTTCCTACCCAGACTGCAACTATGGGGTGACATTCACCTGAATCCAGGTCCGACCACTACAACCTTTACTACAACAGCTCACACAACCATTACTAATGGCATACCTTGCTCCTGCAACTCAGGTAAAAAAGTCTAACATTTATAAACATTAACCTTAGAAGCATATGTAATAAAGTAACTGAACTGCAAATTTTAATTTCTTATTATAAGCTTGATATCCTTGCTATCAAAGAAATGTGACTAAAACCTGAAATCAGAAATACTGAAATTCTCCAGACAGGATATAGTATTCATTCAAGCAGACCATACATCCTAAAAAGCAGGTAGTGTAGCTATTATATACCAAAAACTCCTGAACATATTCCTTTATCAGAAAAAAAATCTTTATTCAATAATGCAGAGATTCTTATTGCCTTACTCAAGCTAAACTTTTATTAGACCATATGTATCATAGCCTATATATCCCCTTTGCAATAATATCAGCACAAAATAAGACATACTGTCCTGGGCATCTACCAGTATTACCCCAAGAAACCATCATCCTTGGGGACCTTGACATAGACTGGGCCCAAAATTGTATCTGATACCTTCACTACCAGTATTAACCTGTATTTTTTTTTCTCAACTCATAAATATACCAACAAGCCCTCCTCTAATGCCTCTACTCTGTATTGTATTGTGGCAACTAACCTCAGTAATATTTATAACTATGGCATATTATCTGACAAACTAATTGACTTCCTGCCGAGTTTTGATATCAGGCTTCTATGCAATCCAGTAAATCATCACACATACAAGGATTTGCATAACCTATCCAATTTTAATGTAGACAATTTAATCAACATACTCAAGCAGGACAATTGGAATATGTTAAAAAAAGTCTTCCTTTAGATGAAACATGCTTGAATTTAACAAAACCTTTGCCAATATATTTAAGCACGCCCCCATTTGGAGAAAAAGAGTTAAACTTAATCCACCAACATGGCTATCTAAACACAATAGGCAACAAATGTTGCTTTGGGCAAGGCCTGGAAAGCATTGCACGCCAACAAATCCCAGGAAAAACTTCTACACTACAGACAGACAAAACAAATCAATATTTTAACTAACAGCAACACACCAAAATTATCCTTAAAATTCTGTTCATTAGTCCAAAATCTTAAAAGCCCAGGCAAAAGTCAACACCCCACTCCCTTCCCAGAAGTCATTTTATCAACATTTGCTAATAACACTAACAAATATTTCTTTCAAGTTATTAGAGACAACCCCATCACCAAACCAAACCATTTCCAGCTACAAAACCCCGTGAAAACCCATTTCTTACTCAAACCTGCCCCTATCCACAACATAAGAAAATATATCCTAAAACTAAAAACTACAAGCTCTGTTGATGATGATATTCTTCCTGAATTTCAAAAAATTTCAACTGAAGCTCTGTCATACCCAGTATCTATACTAATAAACAGATTCATTCTAGAATCTTATGCCCCAACCATTTAGCATACATACTTCCTTTTCATAAAGAAGGCCCCTTTCTGACTACTCCAACATCAGACCAATTGCCATTTTGTCAATGTTGTCTAAAATATTAGGAAAGTATATCCATTTCCAATTACTGCAATACCTAAACATAAACAATCTTCTCTCCCCTGCAAACAACATGGTTTTCACCCAATCCATAGCACCACTAATGCCCTACTTCACTTTGCTGATACCATTAATAAAAACAGAAATACAAGGAACCTAGTATCTTCCTTATTACTAGACCTGTCTGAAGCATTTGACACTGACAATCACCATAAACTATTACTAAAGTTCTCCTCATTGGATCTCTCCCCCTCCTCCCTCTCCTGGTTTAACCTCTACCTAACAGGTAGATTCCAAGCAGCCAAATGGCAGTCAGAATACTCCCCATTTCTGCCCATTACTGTAGGCATGCCACAAGGTTCCATACTTGTACCACTCCTTTTTAACATATTTGTAAATGATCTACAAATTGTTTCCAAGCACACCACTCTTGTACACTATATAGATGACTCAACATTCATCTGCACAGCCTCTAACCTACAATCATACTAGACCTGGAGGCATATAACCCAGTTTTGTTTATAAGACACCTAAGAACTTCAGTGCTATCTTAGAGAACAAAATAGGCATTACAAAATGTGATTGCTCTAAACAATATCAGGACATCTTGGAAGATAATACATTAAAATTGGGGTTTGGACAATATACCATTGTTAATCTACAAGGTGGTAATTGTCTGAGTAAAGGTGTGGTATATGTTGCAAACTGCTCTGGTTGTCTGAAGTTCTGCATTGGTAAAATTGAAAGATGTCTTCAAAAAGAATCTACAGACATGTTTATGACATCCAGAGAAAAAGCACAAATAGTCTTTTATACAAACAGGTTGAGGTACTTGCTGGATTTACAAAGTTTAGCTTTTCTATCATTGAGAAAATAATGCCAAACATTAAGGGATGGAGTTGGGAAACCAAACTGGACTATAAGAAATCATTTTGGCAATTGAAATTAAACACTAACTGCCCCCTGGGCTTGAATAAAAATGTTTTAGTTCTTTCAGTGCTAAAGCTTAGGGCTGCAAAATTGTGATTTAATTTCTGTTTAACAAAAGTTTTTTTGTAATGTAGTAGAACATTTTAATTAGTGTTTGCCTCTATAACTAGTTCCAAATAACTGTACTGGTCATTTTTGAATAGAGGGGGGATGTTTTCAATAATTGTTTATATTTTTACATACTCATATATTTATTAATATTCATGGATACTTTGGAATTTTTTTTTTACAAAAGATGGTTAAATGGAAAATGTTTTGTACACTAATATTTTCTTAATTAATCTTATTTAATTATTCATGAGAATGTTTTAAATGTTTGTCATATATTTCCTTTTTAGAAGACCTAGATGAAGTCCTTTACATGTATTCACAGGACAAAAGAGCTCAGTTTATCAAAATAAAATAAAATCTTGTTTGACATTAAAATAGTAAATAACCCTTTACATCATAAAATAATATTTTAAACTATAGCTACAGTGAAAGGAAATGCAATTTTACTGTAAACTTATAATGCAAAAAAAAAGGAAGCCTGTTAATGTATTCGCATCTTTAAATAATGATGCAAAACAAAACTGTTTTAATTTTCATATTTAAATTATAAAGAGAGTCTACGACACTATTGAAAGGTATAAGAAAACTGAAAACTGTCCCAGTCAAACTGCATATACATCAGTATAGTCAGTATGAAAGCCCCATAGAAGACCATCTTGCCATCTCAAGAACAAGGAGAAAGAAACAACTAGAAAGGTTGCAATAACAGAAAAACTGAGTGGACAACTGCCTTGAATACCATCAACAGACAATCCATCTAAGCCAAGAAGTCAGTTCTACTGTATGGCACAGCAACCTGAGCATTAAAGGCAGAGTGGTTTAGGAATCCAGTAGTGATGGAGATGAAGTGCCTGAGAAGGGTGGTAGGATGCACACTGCGGGACAGGTGAAGAAAGGAGTATATCCTAGCAGAAGCCACAATAGCTCCAACTTCAAGCAAGGCCAAACAGAGCAGATTACGGTGGTTTGGGTACATGTGCAGAAAAGCAGAAGACAATCTAGTGAAGAAGATTTTGGACAGACAGGAAGAAACAAAAGGAAACAAGGGTAACAAGCAAAGAGGTAGATTGATTTTGTGAGAGACAACCTGTGACAATCAGGTATGACTGTTGAAGAAAGGAGAGTGGCACTGAATCAGGAGAGATGGCAACAGCTGACACTACGCCCCAACCCCATGTAGAAAATAGGAAAAAGGGGATGGATAATGATGACGACGATGATGATGATGCATTACATTTTAATGACTTAAACTCTGCAGAACAAATGCATTTCTTCATTTCTTCAAATATTTCTTCTGCTCTGGATGTTTATTTTGCTGGGGGGTGTCGTAACGCTTAAGGTATGTACATCACGGACAGAAGTTACATGGCTTGATTCTCACCTTTCAGGGAAATTGGCTACACTTAAAATGGCCCACAAGGGCAAGTAGCCTAGTACCTACCTATGAACCTATGAAACAATAAGAGGAAGAACTGGTGCTGATACTGAGGATGACTAATACAGCCATAGCAGGGGAGAGACATTTAACATTCACAATAAGTGAATATAATTTTATATATTTGTAGTGTACTGATGCTCAGTAAGCTAGACCTGAGATCTGGAAATTGCCATCTAGATCTCCATACTAGCAGTAAGAATAAACTTTTATTTTCAATTTTTTAAATATTGTATTAAGAAGATACTTCTCACCTCATCGTTGATGTAAATTCAGCAGCTGAATTTTTTTTCAAAATGAAACTGAATGAATATAACAGAAAATAGAAAATTTGCATAATTTTGATGCTAGAACAAGTCAGAATAAACATGGTACATCTTTGAGGAATATGATTCTAATCTAATTGACTGTTTTTTTTCAAGTCCTGTTTCATCAAAGGGACAATTTCTTGAAAATGCCCCTTTCTACTGTGCTGATATGACCTTGACGGTGATTTCATGACATTGCCTCTCTCCATTTAGCTAACGTGACCTTGGATGTGATTATATTTAGTAAAGTGATGCAGATACAAAGCCTGACACATGGGGAGAGTGGGGGTTTACACCCCTTATTTCATCCATGACAGTCTTTTTATCTTTTTTTTTCATTTGTTTGGAACTTTCATGTTAATGAACAGAACTCACAGAAATCAGCCATTCATTTTACACAAACAGCCACAGTGGATTAATGTCAAGCAGATATAAACACTGAAGGGAGAAAAACGAGTTCAGCAAACATAGGCTACAGGTCTAAGGATTTGGTTGGTTTACTGAATGATCGATTGCTTAATTAATTTATTGATTGATTTATAATTTGATAACCAAGTAACCTAGCTATTCAGCCAACCATTTTCAGCAACAACCTGGGCACAAAGGGAAATAAATCCAAGTTATGAAGTAGTACATGATAATATTGGTTAAAAATGTAAACAAAATGCCTAACAAATATAACAACAGCTATATACATTAAATACAGAGCAGAAACAAGGACATAACAGATGCAGTGTAAAGTGTTCTACAATAGATACAAAGAGTAAAGATTTTTGTACAGAACATTTTGCATGGAACTGACAAATACAATGAGAAATGGAGAACAAGGTTCATCTGTTTTTGATTAACAATTCTCTCTTCTACTCTAGCCAAAGGGTTTTAATTTAAATTGAAGAAATGCTAAGGGAGAATGTTATGGAGAATAATTATTTATAGGGATACAGTCAGAGATCAGAATAATTATATGAAGTGTAATACTTTAGCAATGCAGCTGTAATACTAATTTAACAGTTATATAGTGGCTGTTATTCTACATCCTTAAAGCAGATACAGATGTAAAAGTCTTGAAGATGATTGCAGAGTATAAAGCTCTTCCTGGAATACACATATATTGAACAGTTTATGTATATCTGTGGGGAGATGATTCCATGTCATAACTACTAGTTTGGAAAAGTTTTAGTTTTTTCCCCATAGCCTTTAGAAATGAGGTCTATGGGTATAGGAATGTTATCTCCTTCTGTGTTTCCCTTTACAATTTGTTTCTAAGAGTTGAACAATATTTGGGGGTATATAGGATTTTAAAGTTGGGAAATGGAAACAGGTAGTATTGTCTGGCAGTAACAGGAAGAAGCCACTTGGCTCTTTCAAGCATTTTTCAGTGGTGTTCTGTGGTATAATAAAATTAATTTACTTATGTTATCAATGCCTGCTTGTATGGCTTTGATGTTCTGAATGGAATTTATGCTAGTAAATAAGAATGCATATTCCAGCAGAGGGATTAAGCATTGACTGCAAAGGCTTCAAGGGTTTGTACTCATAAATGGTTGGAGACCATAGAGCAGACCCAAGCTACTTTCCAGCTTTGGATATAATTTGATCTGCATATCACTTTAAAGTTAGTTGTGAATCCATAAGTAATCAAACTGGGAACCAAAATCATTCTGTATGATGCTAAAACCCAAGAGCCTGTTCCCCAGTTCCAAAACTAACCAACAAAAGATACTGTAGATAAATGGCCATGCTGATGTGAAGTAAACTCTTGAGTGGTTGTTATACAGTTAATAGAACTTTGTATTCTGAAATCATATGAACATCTGGGAGGTAAAGGGGACTGCTAACACAGAGAAGCAGTAGTCAGGATTGCTTGTTACCTTATCTCTGTTCTCATGGCGTTTAAGTAGTCATTGGTGGGTTACTTCACATCAGCACGGTCATTTATCAAAAGTATCATTTGTTGCTTTGATTCGGAACTGGGGAGCAGACTTTTGGGTTTTAATACATAAGTAATGCTAGATATTCATAGTCTGGTATCTGATTTATTTTATTATTAAATATGTCATTCATGGTAACATGGGTTCAGTGTTTTAGTTCTTGAGTAGTGCCAAAGAGCATAGATACAGTTTTATTCATGCTTAAAGTCAGTCTTGTCTGTTATTCAGGAACAGAGGAGAGTAAAGTAGCACTGCAGATTTTCCTTTATGTTTTGGTTGGTTTTGCCTCAATAATACAGGATGACAGTGTTAGCACAAAGCGTTATTACACTGGAGCGAGGATCATGAGTTTAACCGGACCATTCATGTTGAGAGAGAAGAGAATGGGTCCAAGTACCAATCCCTTGGGATATGCAATTAAAAGTTTCCAGGTTCATCTACAGGTTTTTATTTTGGATGCAGAAAGTCATTGATGGAATGTAGTTCTAGAACCAGTTAACTATGTTATATCCAAATGTGAGTTACTGTAGGTGGTAACAGTTTGAATATTTGGATCCGCATGAACGAGTCCTGTGATGTGGAAACTGAATTGCAGAAAATCTAGACTTACATATATTAAGTTGGAGATTGCCATTTCTAATAATATTCCATTTTCTCTGAAGTATGGTGATCTCAAAGTTGACATATATAAGTTTGGGGGAAGTAGGGGAAGTTTACAGTAGAAGTGCAAGGTTCAATATTCACTCTTCTCCTGGATTTTTGGGATTTTTTTTTTTTTTGCTTTTCAAGACTCAGTATTTTGAGTCCTAACATTTCAGAAAGGGGCTACTGTAGGCTCTTTTTTAATGAGAAGAAATGACGCTTTCTTTAAGTCAACAAAAGTACCATATAAGCAAGCCATTTTCCAAAATAGTTATCTGTTACTGCATTCATGGCTGTTTTGTATGCCATTTCAAAAGTAGTTTGTTAATTACATAATAAGCCATATTAACTAATATGTTTGGGCATATAGTCATGTAGGAGTTTGTCATGTTGTCTAAGAATGGCATGTCCCTACACACCAGAAAGGTTATGGTTCTAAAGAACTTATCACTATCTAAATGTTAAAAAGCCATAAAAAGTATTTTAAATATGACAAGATGTAGTGAAAAAGTTATTAAAAGTTTTCAACAGTTATTGTGCTACTTACAAACCTTACCAGGAAAGGCACTACATGGCCTCATGGCATACAGGCATGAAGCCATGACAATAACTCAGCTAGTCAGGCTTCAACAAGGAGCATGTGCCCTCAAGAAGCCAGCTGGATATGGCAAAGAACAGAGAGTTATAGACTGCATATGTCTCCTGGGAGGATGTTGAGAGGCATGTTGTGAAGCATATTTCCTGCTAGGGAATTTATGTTGGAGAACTAGCACAATCTATCTGTCTGTATATGGACAGCAGGGCTGCCTAAAGGGCTATTTCATTTATGGAACTGGTCATAACTCTGTTTTCCACCCACTACAAGACACCTGCCCTAACCAGTTAGAAAATATGCAGAGGAGATTGTTAGGTATCATTTAAATGTACAAAATACAGTATTCTCTTTGCATAAGTCTAGAAATGCAACAATATTAAAGAAGGCTTTCATAGTGTGCATACAGTTTCAGTGAATGCACTTTCAATCAATGAAAATTACCTTCAGTCAAGAATATTGATAAGAACAGACTGTGTTGTACATTTGGGTACAAGCACATTTTGTTTGTATGGTACAAGGTTTGGGAAACGAGGCTAAAGAAGTGTGTAGAACATTACAGGGTGTTGGTATTATTAGGAAATACTTCAGACACAGTTAGTTAAGTTGTTTTTCGTTTAGACTGTTATGTAGAAAGTTATGGCACTGCAGTCCTTATAAGTCAGTACAGACACTCTGGTATGAGTGTAGAAGTCATGTCAAATATCCACCATTCCAGAATATTAATTATACTATTCAGGAGAAAAGGAATATAAAGAATATGAATGCAAAGGAATATTTAATTTTATTAGCACCGTTATTGGAAATGGTGTTTGGATATTGTTGATATCTACCTCTAATGTACATCATAAAGTATTTTTAACTAAACTACAGTGTTTGCAGACTTTATTCTGAAATGCATAAAAAGACTTTGCCCATAAAGACAAAACTGGCAATTGTTCAGCACAGCTCTGGGTAATTAACAGATAAAGATGTTTACTCCAGTATTTTCCAGTTACTTCCAATTCATTCCAGTCTCCTACAGTCACATCAATTATTTCAGAGATGTCAGGGCATAACAAAAACATCTTCTATGGTCTATCTGCATAATGGTCATGCCACTATCTATTTATACCCAATAAGGAATGATGAGGCAGAGCTGAGTTGATTGGCCAGATGCCTGGAAGTTATGGGGATGGCCGGAAGTAAAGAAAAGGACATTATTATGAGTCTGTTTATACCCATGCAAAGTATCATGAAAACTGAATGGCTGTTTAGTTTCTGATCAATTTAAGTAATACTGTATTAAACAAACTAGGATTTATCATACACTATTTCCTTTAATACACTAAAAATATCAGAATAAACAGAAAAAATAGAAGGTATACAGATAAATATAAAGGACAAATAAGCACACAGGTTTTATAGAGAATTAGTAAAAAAAAGCAGTAGAAACACCACCAAAAAAGAAGAAATCGGTACATTTGTAAAGACTCTATTAAACAAACAAAGATGTTAAATGGATGGAAGAATTAAAAGAAACAGTAAGAAACTCTAATATACAAGATTTGAAATGGGATGAAGTAACAGCTGGAGAAACTGAGACAAAATTATGAAATCTCCTAAATGGAAAACCCCGGGTCCAGATGAAGTACCTAACTTCTTGCTGAATGTATTAACAGATTTATGCAAATATTTAAGCATGAGTTAAAATTTAAAATTTAAAATTGCTCATATGTACTTCCCCAGCAGACACCAATCTGATTGCCAACAGGAAAAACAATACTTCTCCATAAGAATAAACTTGCAAGCATCCAAAAAACTATAGACCAATACCTTGCCTTCCAACAATATATAAATTACATACTAGAATTGATACTCAGACACTGTTTATAGCCATCTAGAAAAAAAATCAATCATGAAATATAACAAAAAGGTAATAAAATAAAATCATACGGAACAAATTATCATTTTGCTGTTAAACAAACCCACAACAAAGAGCTGAAAATAGGAAAGCATGGCATGGACAGAGTACAAAAAAACAATGCACAGCATCGTAATCCTACGTTCTTGGATAATGGAATGCTTACAGATGTGTAAAATATAGCCTACATTGATCAATTAAATTGGAGCAAGTATGAAACAATTGTAAACCTCTTTGCAACTAAACCATGACAAAGGGTAAACTATTATCTCAATGATAAAAATTCAGTGGAGGATATTCTAGGGTTACTGTTTTGTTGTCACGGCTGTTTTATCTTGCCTTAACACATTAGGCTATGCTTACAGTTTATCTTCCAGAAATCAACCTTGTTTAAATTAATATCATCTACTTTTGTGGATGATTTAAAATTGTATAGTTGATTAGACAAGGAACTAAAGTGCAACTACAAATTGATAAAACTTTTTCAGATTATATAAGAATGATATTTGGTCTTGACAAAAGTGCAAAAGCAACATTTACAAAATGAGGGGGTGCAACACCAAGAAAATGTTAACCTAAGACAGGAATATAATATGAAGAACTCAAATAGGAGGGAGTATATGAACATTTGGGAATAGAGGAAAGGCTGCCGATAAAACATGAACAAATGAGAGCAAAGCTTATTAAGTCCAAGCTACACATCAATTTGCACTTCCTGTTCTAAGTTACAGTTTTGGTGTGATTGACTTGCCCCAAACAGCATTAAATCTGTTAGACAAAAAATAAAATGCTTCATGTTTATTGAATGATATATAAAAAAAACTCTGCATACCAAGATTATATATCCCCCAGTCTGAAGGAGGTGTGGGCCTCCTTAAAACTGACTACAGTCTGCAATTGTGGGACTGCATACATATTTTCTGACGTCATCAGATGCAAGTATAGTAAAAGTTCTTAAGCATGAAGAGAAGATGTCTAAGATGTCATCTTTGCTCAGTTTAGCAGAAGCATTTCAGAAAGAAGTGATAACAGAAATCAAACCTGAAGTAGTTGAGAATCAGACAGGAATTGTCACTTATTTTCCCTTTACTTCACCAGTTTTAGCTGCTGCCTGGTATGCTATTTGAACTCAGATTACCCATTCTGCAATCTGGACTTAATTTATCTGTTTTATTTATATATATTTATTTATATATTTTTTTAGTTAATTATTGCTAGTCTGATGATATTGTTAATATAACTGAATATTTATTAGTACAGGGCAATACCATAGAAGAGCATGATGAAAAGCTAATATACCTGCAAACAGATGGAGATATTATAACCTCAAGATGAATGCAAGTAAAAAATTAGGGTAAGAAAGCTAACATTATGTGTTATATTCTAACATCAAAGGGCTTAAACTCAGACACTTGACAGACAGACCTCTAGTCCAAATGTCTAGACCAGAGTACCAACAAGCACTAATGAGCTGTTTGGTATGGCATAGTAACTTTCAAAGTTTATTTCAATTATGTCAGACATAAAAGTGGCTTAGAGAAAGCAATTGGAATGAAGAGTAACCAACGAATGGGGTCCTAAACCTGAAGGATGTTTTAAAAAGCTTAAACACTTAATAACACAAGCACCTACACTGAAATATGTTGAACTGAATGAGTCAAGATACATTAAGAATTTAAAATATAAACATACATATATACACACACACACACACACACACACACACACACACACACACACACACACACACACACATGGATCATGTTTATAATGGGCAAAAGCTTGATTGATCCTTAAGAATTGAAAACCATTACCCCAAACAATCAAACTGCACAACACATGTATCATGCTTTTTTAGAGGGAGATCCTCTTGCACCCACCATGAGGGTTCTTGACAGCACTATACCTCTATTACATACATCCACAATACAAAAAGATGTAAGATGCTGCATCTGTAAACACAATACTAACACTTATTGAGATCCTGTAGAGGTCTCATAATCGCAAACATAGTCAAGAAAACAAGACCATAAAATTGGTGCTTAATGAAATGTACATTGAGCACTTTAAGGTCATACCTGTGAAGCAACTACAGACAGAGAGAGAGAATAAATTTCCTCTGAGGTTATTTAAAATATCACTTCAAAGGGCATTACTAAGACTGCAGTGAACGTTTAACATGACTTGACAATAAGTTAAAAGGCAGCAAAAAGATACATATAGCAAATAAGCTATATCATACATACTTGCTTATGATAATCTGGAAGTAGGTGATATTTAATTATCATGACAGATAATAACCTTAAGGAACTTCAGAGACTAATCCAAAAATGCATATATTGAAAAAGTGACTAAAAATGGGTGGTCAATACAGAAGTCAGTAGTAATGAAAGATACACAGGCTTAAGCTCCACTGAAAAGGACAGTTGCTGTTTGAAAGGTCTGATGTTTAAAGCTGACAAATGAATAGTGCTTAATCATTTAAAGAATGATCCACTGACAAGAATACATGACACACACAGGTACTGTGAAATGCAAAAAAAAAAAAAAAAAAGGGTTCAAGATGTTTTATTTTGCTAAGGAATGTAGTACAAATAAAGCAAAAAGTTCAGAAATGTGCTTTGTGTTATGTTTATCATACTGATAATTCCAGAGACACAGTGTTGTCCTATTCAGTACCAGGAAGCCCATGATGTAAAGTGGCACTAGAATCAGATAGACTGTTAAACTTTAGTTACAGTTGTGGAGTATGGAAAAGGGTAGTTTACACAATAGTTTAGGCTGCCTTCTAGCTTTATTGGAATACAAAAAATATTCCTCTGTATGGTTTTAGACTTTTGTCTCCTCAGTTACTCTTGGGTCATTGTCTGAAGGAAAGGAATTATACAGCTAGCTGCATTACTGCAAATGTCCGAGAATCAATGTTAGGCACAGGGTATTGAAACAGAATTGGTAAAGGCAGAAATTCTATCAAAGAGAGAATAGTGAGACTTTGTGTACTTCAACTGATAAAAATAATAAAATAGTATGCTAATAAATAAACATAACTGTATATAAGGTTCATAATTCACACCACAGAAACTCTGTTACAACAAACATGAAAGCCTTACCTTTCCTTGTTCATAGTTACCGTTACTCCATAGAACTATTGCAAAAAACAAGAAGACTGGCCGAAGTAAGGCTGACTGCAAGGTGCCGAATTTTAAAATGTTCAGAGTTCGCCTTATATAAAAAGAGAAAATATGCAATTATGCAAACACTGTACTTTGCATTCATTACACTTCTGAAAAGAAAGGCCATGGACAGTTACATTACACTGTAAAGAAGTTAAAATCAGTTTTGCTGAAGTAAATAATCTAGCTACAGTTGCTATAACAAATTTATATATGTATGTGTGTTATTATGACCAGATTCCCCAGCTAGATTGTAGTCTATTTTTTATGGAGGCCTGGAGAGAAAAGCTTCAGTATAATTAAATGCATGGTACATTCCAAATATAAAAATATGATACTTTTCATGAGTAGAGTTCATCAGTTCTCATTTGTAAAATAGAGCTCCATAACAGCTTCAAATCAGCACTGTGTGAAAGATGTGACAGTTCTCCCATGAAACCTTGAAGAAGAAGACACCAAGAAACTAAACTGGTGAGCACAAATGCCTTATTTACCAAAACAGCAAATCTTTTAACTGCTTTCTACAGCCACTAAACTCCCTTCATTCTAATTCAGTGGTGACACAAATATGAATAACTGAGACATCCACCACAAGAAAGGAATCACTGATGGCACACAGTTTGAAGTTGAATCAGCAGTTATTTCCCATGGAAAGCAGTGACTAGTGTTCTGTTCCTCAGAATCTACTGCCCTGGACAACTAATGTTTGAGCAACTAGATGTAGTCCACCTACAGATGCACCAGTAGCAACAAGTATGGTGAGCTTGGTAGAACGTAGCATATGAAGCTCTAATTCTGGATGTACATTTTGAAAGTTGTAAGTTAACACTTTGCAAACTTTTTTTTTGCATGAGTGAGGTCATGAAACAGCCACCTACACTATTCTGACTTCTGGGATACCCCTGAGCAGATATATCCCAGTGATTCAAAAAACTGATGTTAAACATGGGAGGCAAACATCCACAAGGACCATGTCTTGTGTTATAGCATCTTGGATGACCTAACATATAGTTTGACTCACAAAAATGTGCACAAACCACCTGCAAAATCTGGCATGCCTCATGCAATTTCCTGGAATGTTGGTAGCACATCATTAGGATATTAAAGTGCAAGGGTAGGCAATTGTTTTACTAGCAGAGAAAATGAAGTATTGTTTCTGGAATGTGCCGCCAAGCACAACTTCTACACTTCTCACCAGAAAAGGAACCACCTGCTAACATTCTTTTAGGAAAGGGGATGGTGCAGTGGTGCAGCGATAGCGTTTTCACCTCACAGCAAGAGGCTGTCTGGTTTGATTCTCGGCTGGGGTGCCTTCTGTGCGGAGTCTGCATGTCCTCCCTGCATTTGTGTGGGTTTCCTCCAGGTGCTCCGGTTTCCACCCTCATTACAAAGACATGCATCTGCAACATTTCTCCCCAGGCCTCTGCTGAAAATTGGCTTAGTTCCAAGTCGTACTTTCCCGGCTAACAAATGTTAAATAGAATAAAAATAAAAATAAATTAAGTGAGCTGTAGTGGCATTAGGACCCCTTTTTCTAAATCTGTAAGGATTTTGTCATATAATATGTTATAATCATGCTTTTTCACATAGTTCTAATACCATAGACCAAAATGTGTTATAACATATCTCAGATTTTGAGGGTAGGATGCTCAAGTCACTCTACTGTCATTAAGTGGCTCCAGCCTACCTTGATTTGTATACAATTGTTGGCATTCAGATATAGAGGATGGAAATGTACTGTCAAACAAAATAAAAGGTGACAAACACTTGCTACTTAAATCACTGACTGTGGTAATTACAGCTGGAAACCCATTGATGACATCCTTGATAGGTATCATCTCTGGTGTTAAACAAGTTAAATCTAGTAGCGACTTCTCTCTCAACTTATTCACTTTTTGCCTACTACTTTGTAAGCACTACTTCAGTGCTTTAGTATCTGGGAGGTGTCTCACGGGTTATTTTAATGTAGATGCTAACACATCTAATACTATTTGAGAAGGGTCAACTGATGGAATTAAAGAAGGTTTTCTTTCCTCATTGGCCCTCTTTAAGAAAAATCTTGATGACTGGATGGGAAATAGAAAATTCACCCAGGAGATCACTTCTGCAGCACTGCTTGACAGGGGCACAGGAAAATAATTTTCTTGGGTGGCAAAAGCCAGGGAACCTTTTTGGATAGGCTTATATAGGCCCCAGGGCCGATAGCCTAGTACCTACCTATGAACCTATATTTTGCATAGGCTCACATTCAACTTAGTTAGTTGGACTGGTGCATGATGGTGAGTTGTGCTTCTTTGTAGGACCTCCTCAGTCTCTCTATGACACAGCAACCCTTGCATTTATCTGCCACTTTGTTGTACAACACCAATAGGACCCATTTTCTTTTGTTTTTTTTCCAAAGTGGTATAGATAATGCCCACACTTAATAAGGCTTTACCCTTTTGTGACAGAATTTTCCAATTACTTCTAGTGCATATTCATTCTAGTTTTAATATTAGAATACATAATGTAATCAATGCAGAATGTAAAAGTATTTTTTTTACTAGCTGAATATCTATGTAGCTACAAAGGTGTGTGTTACATGTCAGGGACTACAGCTTTGAGTTTTTCTAATCATGTCAACCAATTGGTTAATGATAGTTACAGAACTATAGGTTGTATAAAAAGATTTATAAAGTCTAGGAAATCAAAAATAATGAAGGCATTGTTTGTTAGTTACATTAGACCCAAACCTGAGTATGGAATAACAATATGGAAACCATATAAGAAAACAAGCAGGAGTAAACTGGAAAGAGTCCAGTGGAAATATACCAATGGCATTCATGGATGTAAGAATTTAAGTTATTATGATAGACTAAACTATCTGAATTTTGTACAGTGTCTCTTACAGATATCTAAGAGGAGATCTTATTCAGGTATATAGGGCATTTAGAGACAACTACCTCTGGGAATGTTTGAGGTTATCAAAATGTACTAGAGAATCATCAGACAACCTATGTAGGAGATTCTATAGGAATGAGAAGTGCACTAATTGGTTCTCTGACAGAGTAGCCGATGCATGGAACAAATTACCAAATTACAGTAAAGCAAGTACTAGTTTAGATATTTTTAAGAACAGCCTGGGCACTTATTATGGAAACAAGTGTTTTGGTATATTGGCAAGCTAGAAGAGCATTAATGCCTGTGCTTGAAATATTTGTATGTATGTATGTACAGTTTCACCTGATTGTTATTTATTATGCAGCTACACATGACATGGAAACATTTTGTGGAGTCTGTTTTAAAATGACATTTTGTACACCTGTGCACAAGATTTCCATAGATGGGGATGACACTGCGAAGTGCTAGGTATGTACATTGTGACTTAAGAGACCTGAGCATTACTTGATCTCATTTACAACCACATTATAGTGATGAGGAATGATAGGGTTACTCACAGATATGTGTCATGTTTCATTCACAATGCTCACATATTCCCCCATATCAGTTACTGTACCTATGAATAACTGCTGGATAACTCTTACAGATAAAGGATAAGTAAGACTCAGTTACAGAAAATTCTATTACATTCTTTATTTCAGCAATCATACCATACTATCTGTTTGGTTACACATTTATATGGGACCACTGTTACACAGTACCAGCCAAACATATTTGACTTTACTTTCATACTTTTGCAATGCAAACCAATGTGCCAATGGCAACACTGATATGCCAAGCAAGAGATGTTTCCTTTTTGTCTGATGGTGTTACCCCACCATGTGTCCTCCACTCATAATATTGACTACACATAACACTGAAACACCTATTGTGAGTTTGAAATTTTTCTCATTGGTATTAGACATAATTCTGATTATGGCTCGAAATTGCATGAAATATTAAGTGGTCATCGTGATTCTGTTGGTAAACCACATGCACTTGTACAATGATACCATATAGTAAAAGGTGTAGCATAAGAAATTTAGGCAAGGTAGTGTTTCTGGGATATGGAATAAGATTAAAAAACACAAGACAGAAGCTGAAATTCATAAACAATTTGTGTAGCACACAGTGTCAGTTTATCTGAGTAGTAGCCATGGGCACGGTGTTAGTGAATCATAAAAAAATAGTGATCTGCAATGCACTTTATGCACTGTATGCAACAGAGCAAATTAAAAAAAATATATATGTAGCCAACTGCAGTAATAAGAGGTGAAAATGAAGGTATTCAAAAAGGTGACATAATTCACTGACATAGGTGCATCACCTTGTGTACCTGTCAGCACACCTGTATACAGTGGCCTGCACTGCACTTCACGCACTGCATGTAAAAGAGCAAAAAATTGAGTTATATGAAGCAGCACAGCAAAATGAGGCAATAATCAGTGAGAACGAAAGAATTCAAAAATTGCCATGACTCAAAGATATATGTGCAACATTTTCTGTACTTGTTAGCATACCTATATAAAAATGAAAAGCAGTCAGGAAACATCAGCACTGCACATTGGAAAATGTCAGAAATGGTGGTCATGTATATTCAGCAGCAACATTTCATTTTGGTTATGACAGGCATGAGTCTGTGACATTTTGGCAGATCAAAACAATAACAATGATTTAGTCTGCAACTTGCATACCATAATCTTTCTGACTAGCAATAAATTAACCACTTCTATGTCAACTGTAATAATAAAAATTTGGTAGACTTGTATCACCCACATGCTGAACCTAGAGGAATGCAACTCATTTAGGGCTAAAAGATGATGCCGCCAGATTTTTCTCATGTACAGTATTTGTGAGATCAGCTTGGACATACATTTCTCTTTTGAAAAGATAACATTTTCTATATATGTCACACAACCAAATGCATCCATATAGGATATATTCAGAACATACCACTGTCAAGCTCATTAGAACATTGTTGGATCATAACAATACATGTGATAATTGTGAATAGTGTTCTGTCAGCCATCTAAACTGTAAACATAGTCTTCTAAAGTGTGACCACAGTTGTCAAAGTGAAAAATATACCCTCTACCTGCCAGTTTCAGCTATGCATGCATCACATAAACTGACTTTTCAAACTCAGAAGTCAATATAACTTCCTGAGTATTGCTCCAGTTGATAGCAACTGAAATAGCAACATGTTCAGTGAGGATTCAAGTTGATATCCTTTTGCATATCACATAGTCAAATAGGTTCTTATAGCATGACCATGTACAAATCCATATTATAACTTCATGCACCATAGTATTTCTATGCAGCCTGATCAAGAAGCATGCATACAGTGGCAACCCATCACAAAGCATATGCAGGGTACTCCTATGTGGCTACATGGTGTGCAGATGTGCACATCAGAACTGCTACTCATGATTCATAAACACATGTGTTGATATGTGCATGTGTCCACCCAGAGCTGTAGCTACCTCCTAGAACACCCAGTGCAGTTCCCCAATCTGGTGCTGCTCAACTTGGAGCCAAAAAAGGTCCTCTCTCTCTGAGCTGATGGCCAAAGCAAACAAAAAAGAAAATAAAATTCTTCTGCTTCAAACTGTAACAAACTGCTTGCTACAAATGTAACAAGCAGATTGCTACAATTGCATTACCACACACAAAGTACTTTTGCCCTGGCAGCTAAAACAGCATTGGCATTCATTTCTGAATGCAAGTACTGTATACTACATCATCTGTAACTGCTGATCATGCACAAGCGCCTAACACCTTGCTCCAGGGGCAGTTCCCACCCTTCCCCTCTTAACCATACCCTAGCTATGCTGCTGTGTCCATCATCTTACTGCACTCATTAATTTAGATCTGTTTTCTGGGGACAGTCATGCAGACCTGTTTTGCTCTAATGAATCAGGAAGGAAGGATTCTGCTTTGTGTGTTGAGGAAACAGATATTTTGGCAACTGCTTGATATTCCGAGGCTTGTTAGTGCAAGTTCCATAGGAGTGAGACTGAATATCTGAAAGTGCGGTTTACATATGCAAAGTACAAAAGTGCTGTTCCTATGAATAATATATTTTCTCTGCAGAATAGCAATTTTGGAGCTCAAGGGGTATGGGGACTTGGCCTCCACATCAAGGGGTGCAGGAAGTCTTACCCCCCTGCAAAAAAAAAACAACTTAAAAAGAGAACAGTGGTATCTGGCAATTGCTATTTTCCTGAATGTTGTCTTCTTTTTTAATAGTTCCTAGTCTCAGATTGCAATAGGGAGACATGTATTTTAAATACAACCTAATTAGAAACTACAAAGGCAGGCTGCTGAATATTTACATGGACCATTGTCTAGACATGCAAGAAGGAAATGGGAGAAGACATTTTAGCATGATGATAATTTAGGTAGTGAAGGAAAGCAGCTTTCTTTACACGGGAATGCAATTATGGTGGATGGTCACCAACAGATGTACAGCACAAGAAAGAGGTACCATCCCAGTACAATCACACGCGAGTGTGGCCGAAAATTGCACAGTGGGGGAATAGTGCTTATTTATCAGTAAGATTTTCTTATTATTGTCATCAACATCAGCATCATCAACCCCCTTTTTCTCATTTTTCTATATGGGGTCGGGGTGTTGTCACCTGTTACAATTCCCCTCTCTTGGTTTAATGCCATTCTCCTACCATCTTTGAAACTCATACCGGACTGTCACAGTTCTTCTCTCATACAAATCCATCCACCTCTTTACTGGATGCCCTAGTTTTCTCTTCCCTTCTTCCTGTCTGTCCCAAATCTTCTTCACCAGATTGTCTTCTGCTTTTCTGCACAAGTGCCTGAAGTACCATAATCTGCTCTTTTTGACTTTGTCTGCAACAGGAGCTCCTTTAGCTTCTGCTCTAATGCCCTCATTTCTTCATCTATCCCACAGTGTGCATCCTACCACATCTCAGACATTTTCATAGATTCATAGATTAATTCGATTCATAGACATCTCCATCACCTCTAGTTTCTTCAGCTGCTCTACTTTTACTGCCCAGGTTTCTGTACCATACAACAGTACTGGTCACATTACTGTTTTGTTCACTTACTTTTCAGCTTCTTTCACATTCTTCTATCATACACTACCCCTGACCATCTGTGTCAGGTGGCTGCAGCCCCTCTGATTTTAGCTTTCACCTCCTCATTCAGATTTCCCTTCTCCTCAACCACCCCTCCCAGATACTTGAAGCTATTAACCTGTTCCATTATTTTACATCCATCCCAATTCTCATCTTCTGTTTATATCCCCTATTTGCTGACATTATTACTCTCTTATCTGTAGTCAGTTTCATCCCACATGCCTTCAGTTTTGTACTCCATTCTCGTATCCTTTGCTGAAGTTCTTGCTCAGGGTTTGTCTGTCTATCTGTCTATAATGCCACATCATCTGCATATAGAAACTTTGTTGATCTGTCCCCAGATCTGTTTGTTAATGTAGTCCATCACCAGTATGAACACTAGTGGACTCAGTGCTGAACCCTGATGCACACCCACTCTCACAGGAACCTCTCTGTGAGACCAAACACTGTTTTTACACTAGTCATTGGGTTCTTATACATAGCCTGCACTAATTCTACCAATGTTTCTGGGACTTTCAACCACCACAGGACTTCCCAAATCAGCTTTCTTGGGGCCTTCTCATATGCTTTCTCCGAGGCTAGGAATGCCCGGTTTGAGTCTTTCCTCTTCTCTAGTTTCTTCTCAACTATCTGTTTCACTGCAAACATCGGGTCATGTGTGCTGCATCCTAATCTGAATATGAACAGCTCACCTACTATCTTACTTTCTACTACTCTGCATATTCATTTTTCAATCACCCTCTCCAGAACTTTCATACAGTGTGACAGGAGTGTGATACCTCCGTACTACCCACAATTGTGAATGTCCCCTTTGTTCTTGTACACCTGCACTAGTATTCTGTTACTATTACAATGAAAAATACCTTGGTGTTTCTGCAGAAAAATGTGTTTTATTATTCTGAGACAAAACACTGGCATATGTACCAGCCATGTGAATCAAATCCTTCCACTTCCTGCTCATCAGTCAAAGCAAATTCTAAAATGTTTAGCAGCAATGAAGGGGAGGTGACTGTCATACAGCAGCAGTACTGTACAAATGATACAGTAAGTACAGGATAATAAATTAAAACTAAGAGTGACATCATCCTACCGTAACATGTTCCTTCAGTCCACCCTACCATGCACAGTCAGGCCACACCACATCCTTATGTGGTGGTACTATTCTGTTCCCACTGTTTTTTTGTTTTTTTTTTTTTTCATAACTCATTACCTCCAATGCAACCCAGGGAGTTTACTCTGTAACTTCCAGTGGGCGGAGCCTATACTTTTTGATAGATTCAAATTATGCCCTCACATTTCAAACAAATGCTCATACCTCTGGAACCATAGGGATTACTAAAGAAGTATAAAGGGCAAACTCTTCAGCACAAACTATTTTTATAGTGGTAGCTAGCACTCATTAGGTTCTAGGTCTTAAACTGTTTTTTATACATCAAAATAAACACACTAACTATTAAGTTTACAATATTTTGTAAACAACTTATAATATCTCAGCAACCACTCAACCACTCAGGTTGTATACATACTATCAGAAGCATTTTGTTAATCCAGCTGAGAGCTTGCATATGAGGCTAGGCAGTTCTGTCTGTGCTACTTGGTTGTCAAGATATTTATAAAAACATGACATTTATGACAATATAATAAATATAGGAACAGCAATTAATATCTCTTTAACTGCACTAGACAGAGGTCAAATATCAATAAAGTAGTGTTTGCCATTGTGTAAGCCTTAAGATGAAATCTTTTAATACTATGTATGCAGCATGATTTTGGACTTATTAATGCAAATATAAATAAGCAATATTTGATGCCTAAAGGCATCAGAAGGATGTAACTGCAGAAACACCAGAAGGCATCACTCGGCTATATGAATTAATGTAATTTTTTTTTTAGTCTGACGACAGAATGTCTAAATACCAGCTTTGTTTTTCTTTGTACATGATATTTCACATCTATCAGGGTTTTTCTAATGTAATGTTTTAAAATGTGATGCAAAACCTGCAGTAAGTCAAACAATTTATACTGATGTGTGAGCATAGTGCATTTTTTTTACTAAATTTGACTGTTGTTTGTTAGTTTGTATATTGTCTTTTAACTGCCTTATATCCAAAATGGTTCTTACTGCAGCAGTCAAGCAGCTAGGTGATCAGACTTAAATAGAAAATAACTGAACAATGGCATTTAAAATATTATAATTTTCTTATTTATACATACAGAAACAAGTATTAGAAAAGCTTCAGTCATGCAAGTTGTCTTCATGAAAAAATGTTTCAGCATGAAAGGGCTAAGTTTCGGAGTACCACCTAACCTCAAGAAGGCTGCCCCCACCTCTTGTTCTCTGAGGCTAACTAGGAAAATGCCATAATGTTACTATATAAACAATTTAGTATGAAGGAATACAGTAGAATATACCAAAGGCACTAAAGGCATGAAAGCTGGACATAATCAAGATATTTGTTTATTCAAATGAGTTTTATTTTAGGGATAACTGATCAGATGAATGTAACTAATCAAAGTGGCACTCATGGTAAACTTTTTTGGTATAGAAGGTAAACCTCCCCACTCCACACAAGGTAATTCACCCTCTACATCCCCATAACTAATACAATTATGAAGTAGAAAATCTCAGAGTAAGGTAAAAAAATCATCTAGTGCTAGTTCACACAGGTGTATTCAAGTGAATTAGCTGAAACAAGACTTGATCACAAAAAATTACCTATAATCATTATAAAGAACAATATTTGATAAAACATGCATAATCATAACTATGAGGTTTTTTTTTTCCATACTGTAAAGGAATCATATATCCAAAAATTCTACTCAGAATTTCCCCTCTAGGAACAGAGAAATAACTGTTTAAACTCTTGAAAGGGAAACACTGAAAATGTCAGTTATATTACAGATGCAGTAGTATACCAAACTAGATGTATTTTATTAATTTACTATTTCACATCAGTAGCTGCTTTTAAGGCAGTCAAAAGAACTTCTGAGCTAACAGTTCCAAACCACACACATCTACTTTCTTTAGAAATTCTCTGTAGACAATTGCAGATTTAGCATAAAAGTCATTATCTGCATCATTTGCATAATTAACTATAAAGCATGCAATACAATCCAGTTAAATCCAGAAACAAAATCTATAAAGTAAATTTGAATTTCCTTTACTGTCAGAGATAAGGCACAGACATTTTGGCTGTGAATTAAGATACACAAAGTAAATATGAAGGCTGAGGTAGACCCAAAATGTAATAAATGCAAAATATCGAACAAAATGGACTCTAATAATAATACTTTTGCAGCATGTCTGAGTTCATCCTTTCCAGACTATTGTGATTAGATAAGCGCTGCTAACAATAAACTTAGAGAGTAAGCAGTTTACTTGTTAGATTAATAAAATCAATATATTATTTAATAAGGAGTCTGTAGTGCAAACAAATTGTTGATATTTTTGCTAAATAGTAATTATTGCTGTGTCTTTAAGATATATTATTTATTAAGTCATTTTCAAATTTATGAGATGCAAAATCATTTTATTGTATTGTTTCTGGGATGCTACGTCAGTGAGAGGATAGAGTTTAAAAACATTAAGCAAAACAATGACTGATGATTTTTTCCAGTTTTAAAAGATCTTACTAATTTGATGTTAATGTAACAACTGGCCTGATCACATTCATGAGGGAATTGTGTTCTCAGCATTATAATACAGGACTCTTATTTCCTGGATATTGTGTATACGCTTAATTTTCTGTCTTGTCAGCATTAAAATGCTATGACAACTAATAAATAGATTTTCAGCTTTTGGAGGCAGAATATCTTTTACCATGTATATGTCTAATCATACAAACAAAAATAAAATGACAAAATAGGAAGTTACTCACTTTATAAATTGCAGAGAAACAAAAAGGAAGCACACAGGTAAATCAAAGGGTATCTCCTGTGTAGAGTCTGACATCATCCCTGTGTCTTCAAGAGGTTTGTTTGGGTAGTCTGATACCCCCTACATAACTATAGTAGGTGAACTGATGAACTTCCAAGTTCCTTACAGGTATGTCTGCCAGCTATACTGGAATGTGTGTGTATGTGTGTGTATGTGTGTGTGTGTGTGTGTGTGTGTGTGTGTGTGTGTGTGTGTGTGTGTGTGTGTGTGTGTGTGTGTGTGTGTGTCCACAATGGGGTGGTGTCCCACACAGAATAATTTCCTCTGCCTTTTTCCATCTGTGTGATGGACCAGATTATGACTCACCAGTAATTCCAAACTAGATTAAGCAAGTATAAAAAGTAGCCCCCAAACTGGATTAAGCAATTATTTAAATAAATAATGAATGATTTGTGACACAAATCTTTCCTATGTAAATAAAATGTTGTTAGTAGGTGTTCCCAAGTGCTGCATTTTTATTTATTTTTTTATTACAAAGTTGCAAGTTGGGCTAACATCAGGCTCAGATGTTGCTGTACACACTGCAAACTGAGCATAGTACAAAGTGCACCTAGGCTGCAGCTATTTCAGATGTTTGATTGAGGAAGAATCCTGTATCAGTCAGAATATGTTTAGTGCACCACAGTGTGAAATGATCAGTAAACCATGCAATGGCAAACAGTACCACTCATTTGAACTTGTACAGTAAACTGAGTGCTGCAGTTAATGCAAAGCACTCAAGGGGAAGGAAAGACCAGACACACAGCTGTAAGGAATAGTATACAGCATAGAGAATAGTGGCAGTACAATCAGCATTAAGAGAAGGGCAGCCTGCAAAAACCACTTCTCACAGTCTAACTCTATACACATAAGACAGCACATTAAGAAAAGGACACAACTGTAGATGTAGAGCATGCAAAGTCACAGTACAGTTATCTCATCTGGTAATAGATATAAGGGCTGGGTTTTAAAAGAAGCTTTAATGATAATTCTAACTTATAGAAAAACATCAAAGAACTTACTGATGCATGTTGAATAAACCACTTGGAGGCTTATATTAGTAAAAAGCAAGTTATTTTAATGGGTGATCTGATCTAAATTATCTAAAGATTAACTGGGGTAATTATACTACACTTATCAAAACAAGACAAGAGCTCTTGGATATAATACAATTTCACTGCTTTCTGCAACTTGTTAGAGAACCCACAAGAGAGAAATATATCTTAGATAACTTCACAAAATGTCAAACTTTATTAGTAAATGTGACTATCGGACCCCCACTAGGATCTTCACATCATAACTGAGTTGCATTTGATATATGTACATCAGGGTTCAAACCTATATCTATTTACAAAATATATAATTATAACTAGTTGGATTATGATGAGATTACTAAACTCCTAATGGATTTAAAATGGCTTGAAGTTTGTCATCATGATAATGATCTGAGATATGCAAAACTTGAAAATACATTTTCTAGTTTTCTTTAAAGCACTATTTTTGTATACAAACAATCTAAGAAAAAAGTAAGTTTACTATTTGCTGGAAACAAAATGTACTAGATTATATGCCAAGAAGAAACATTTGCTTGAGAGCTGTAGGATACTTCCAACCAAAATAAATAAAACCAACCTTAATAAGGTCTGCAAAACTGAAGGTCAATACTATCAGTGAAGAGGGCTACCTTTGAAAGACGACTGACTATGGGTCACAATAACAACAAATTATGTTACAAACATATAAATTCAAAAACTAGGTCAGAAAATGTAATAACCTCAAAAAGCCATAATGAAAAAGTCATTACTGAACCACATATAACAGATAACGTGTTCAATCAACATTTCATAAGTTCTGTAATTAATAATCATAAAATATGTTTTAGTTTACACACAGCCAGAGACAACCACTTCAGATGTTTTGCCATCTTTTACTGAAGATATACTTTCTAAATCATTGGATAAGATTAGTAAGAAAACTTCAGTTCTTCCTGATAACAGCATACTTTTCAATGTCACTCAAGCTTTAACCCCTATTCTGCATTATATCTTCAATGTAATGCTAATTATGAGTTTCATTCCTGAATTTTGGGGATAATCTTCTATTGCTCCAATGTTAAAAAAAGACAATAAACTTGATTTGAAAAATTATAGGCAAATTAGTTTGACATCTTTATGGGTTAAGTGCTTTGAAAGATGTTTAATACATCTTTTTCAGGATCCTAATTACATCTCTAACTACTCTGACATTGGTCAACATGGTTTCTCTGCTGGAGGTCTACTTCAACAAATCTTATTGAGTTTTATGACCAGGTTAGCATTGCTACTGGCATGCCTTTAACTTCTAGTGATGTATTCATGGATCTTGCAAAAGCTTTTGACAGCTTACCATATTTATCTATATACAATATCCCTTTAAAATATAATTTCAATTCATATTGGATAAGTTGGATTACTACCTGTCGTATGGATCATACTCAGTATGATAAAATTAAGGACATAAAATGTGAGCTTTTACCAGTTGCACAAGGTGTTTCTTATGAATCTGTACTGGGGCCTTTCTTATTCAATTTGTTTTCACTGTTCCATGGAGCAACATATGTTGGATTAATAAGTATTCAGATTACTGTAAGACTGGTTTTATTGCTGTCTCTAATAGTCATTTTTTATTTATTTATTTATTATTTATTTATTTATTTATTTACATTTGTTGACCAGGAGTGTCCGACTGGATGTAGGTCCATTTTCAGAGGAGGCCCAGGGAGAAAAGCTCCACAGTTAAAATATACAGACAGTAGTTACATTGGCTTTACATAGCAATTAACAATTTGATTAACATAGCAATTAGCAATTACAAACATAGTTACAGATGAAGAACTTAGCACTTCAGTAGACAACTAGAATCTTTATCATCTGTGAAGTACATAACAGACATTAACAATTGTTACAATAAGAAGTTCCTGCTGTATAATAAGTAGTAGGCTTATGAGCATCCGAGCTTGCTATAATCAAGGTAGTTAGTGGGTTGGAAAGAAAGGAAGTGGGTAGATGGGGTGGGTGATATTAGAGTGGGAGTTGCAAGGGCATAGCCAGCATGTTTTTAGGTGCGCTTTTAGTAAAGTTTTGAAGTGGGTGCATGATGCTATGGAGGTAATTGTGGGTTGGAGGGAGTTCCATGATTTGGCTATGGCGCAAGAGAAAAGTGGTTCACCAGCAGAGTTATTGGCTTTAGTGACCTGCAAGTGATTTTTGTTGCTGGATCTTAGTGGTCTGGTGGTGTGATAGGGTTGGAGTAGATTCTGGAGGGATGGGACATTTAGTGGATGGTTTACTAGTTTGTGGGCAAGTGTGAGCTGATACCATTGAAGGAGGTGATGGAATTCAAGCCAGCCCAGTTCAGCAAGTGAGAGACAGTGGTGATTACAATAGGATGCCCCTGTGGAAAATTTGGCAATTTTGTTGTAGCAGGTCTCTAACTTGTTTAGGGGTCCAGGGATGGATCCTTGGGGAACCCCTATAGAGAAAGGTAGCTGGGGAGATATGTCATTCTGCCATACAACAGATTGTTGGCGGTCAGACAGGTAACTCTGAAACCAGTTGGTGACTGATTGAGAGAAGGATAGGTTATTGGGGACAGAGATGAGTTGTTTGTGTGGGACCATGTCAAATGCTTTAGATAGGTCTAGGAAAGTCGCAGAGGAGAGATAACCATTGTTTTTATGCTGAAGGATAGTGTTAGTAAAGGAGTGTAAGGCAGTGGTGGTGCTATGGTGTGGTCAGAAACCATGCTGAGTACTGGAAAGGAGGTTGTTAGTAAGGAGGTAGTCTGAGACCTGAGAGCGAATGCATCTCTCTAATATTTTGGAGAGTGGAGAGAGAATAGCTATGGGGCGGTAATTGGTTAGTTCTGTGGAGAGGGCCACCTTTGTGGAGGGTAATTATATGTGATACTTTCCATAGTGTGGGAATGTAACTTTCTGACAGAGATCAGTTAATCAAGATGAATACTGGGTAGGCCAGAGCAACAACCGCGATTTGTAGGTATTCACTTGGGAGGTTGTCTGCTGTTAATTTGGTGGGCTTAAGTTTAGTTAAGAGTTTTTTTATGTTGGTGGTAGGTACAGGAGAAAAAGAGAAGGCAGTAGGGAGATTACTAGTTGAAAGTGTGGGTTGGAGGGGAGGGGGTTGTGTTGTTTAGCTAGTGATAGTATGGTTTGTGTGAAGTGTGTGTTGAATGAGGTAGCAATATTTTCTGAGGAGTGAGGGATGTTAGGAGGAGGGGTACTGACTTTACCTGGGTGGAGGATGGAGTTTATGGAGGACCAGAATTGTTTGGGGTTGTGCTGGCAGGAGTCTAGGGCAGACTGGTAGTACTGGAATTTCTCCTGTTTTATTAGCTTTTTGACTGTATTGTGTATTTCTAGGAATTTTTGTCCAGTTGAGGGGGCTTTGGTTTTGCATCAGTGCTCCCAGGCTTTATCCCTGTTTTTCATTTCTGACTTAGTGGTTTTCTGTAGCCATCGGGAGGGTTGAGCTTTGGTTCTGGAAAGTCTTATGGGGGCGTGGTAATTAAGGATGGTCAGGAAGGTAGTATTAAAAAATTCAACTGCATCATCAAGACTGAGGTACTTTAGAGGATGCCAGTTACATTCTTTGAGGGATGAGATGAATGTGAGTGGGTTAAAGTTTAGTTTTTTACGTATTTGATGGTAGATGACAGGTTTAGCTTGGTATAGGTATTTTTTGAGTAGGAATGTTGGGGGGTGATCACTGAGGCTATCCGATAAGCAGCCTATTATATATGACTGCGGGCTCTTACTGACTAGTATCCAATCCAGGGTAGTGTGCTTGTTAGAGTTTTTATTTATCCTGGTTGGCGACTGGACTAGTTGGGTGAAGCCATGAAGGTTTACATGATGGGTTGGATGGTTGCCAAAACAGGATTGCCAGTCAATATTGAAATCACCTAAAATTATATTTCTTGGGGGAGATGGTGGGTAAACCAGCTGAGGAGGTTTTCTAGTGGAGGGATGTTTTGGCCAGGTGGGAAGTAGCATCCAATTATGTTGATGGTTTTATTTTGGTTTATTTTGAGGTTGGTATATATTATTTCTTCATTGCCTATTTGTGGAGCTGATGATTTTAAGATCTGGATGTTTAGATGCTGTTTAAATATTATAGCTACACCACCTCCTTTCTTGTTTAGCCGGTCTACTCTTAGTATGCGGTAACCAGTAGGGAGGATTTGGTCACTGGTAATGTGAGGTTTTAGCCAGGATTCTGTCGGGATGACTACATCTGGGAAGTACAAGTCTATGGTGGCATGGAGTTCATGGACTTTGTTGTATATACTTCTAATATTTAGGCTTAGTAGAAAGAAGTCACTTGTCTTTCTATTGGCTGTGATTTGGGAGAAGTTGTGGTTTCTAGTCTGATTATGAGGAGTGGGGCTGGAGATGGTAGGGTCAGGGTTGGGGTGGATGTCTCCACTTAGGGCTAGTTTTGATATGCATGAGGTTATTAGTTTTCTCAGTTTTTGAATGTGTTTGTTTATTAGGGAAACTTTATGATTGTGCTCTGTGGGTAATAGGTATGGTGGGAGGGTTACTGTGTTAAGTTGTAGGGATGCTTTATGTTTAAGTAATACAGTTGATAGAATATGTGGGGGTGCATAGGGATGGTTCTTGAGTTGGTGGGAGGGGAGCTGAGTGAGGGTGAGACATGAGTGATGGTGTGAGTAGTAGTACAGTGGTAGTGGTTGAGTGGGGGAATGATGGAGTTTTGGTAGGATGTAAGACATGCAAGGAGAGTGCATGCAGTGAGCATAGGTATGGTATGCTTATACATGTTAGCTGAGGAGGAGTGATAGCAGTGGGAAGATGGAAGAGGTAGTGTTGGGTTTAGTGCCATGGTTGGCTATTGGAAAGATGGGAGGGGTTTGCGTGTGTAATAAAGGTAGGACCACTGGGGGCAGGAGGGAATAGGGGGCAGGGTGGGGAGTGAAGCGGGCAGAGACCCTGTTAGTTATTCTTACGAGGGGGCTAGAAACAATCAGGTAACAGAGTAAACTGATAAAAGAACATATGATAGTGAATGTAGAGACTCAGGTAGGTACCCTGTATTTCCACAAACTATCAGTTAGCTGTGCCCCAGTTCAGGCAGTTCTAGTAAGTTTTATGGCAGGGCGGAGGATAAGGTGCTCAAAGGGTGGTTGTAGTTTTAAAAATGGTGCCTGCTACAGGTAATATTTATTAACTATGGGATTGGCTTAAGGTAATAAACAGGGAAGGGGGTGGGGGAGAACAAGGGTGTGAGCAGGCAGTTTGTTTGTACTGCTGCTAATGAACCAAAGCAAAGACAAGTTTGTGTTTAAGAAACAATCAGAATTGACCAAGGACTGCTCTGAAGCTGTAAGTCATTTCTTAAATATTTCTCAGGTGTAAAAACAGGATAACTATGTATCAGTAGGCTACTGTGGTTTCAATTTAAATTAACAAACACACAGAATTTGATCAGTTATGGATACTATTTGCTAACAGAAGGGAATAAGAGAGAAAATGGAAGATGAGTGTATGTGTGTGTGTGTGGGGGGGGGGGGGGGCTGCTTTCAAGCCAAAGCAGAGTGCTCTCCAGGGGATAATGATTATTGGCTCAAACAAGTAGACACATACTCAAAGTTAACTTTAGCTGTTTGTGTTTGCAGACAGCCAGATATATGACACATATGATGCTATAAATGGCTCTTTTTTAATATTTATAAGCTGGGCACAATCTAATGATCTTGATATAAGAATTACTATTACAAAGGCGGAGCCACCACTGATCCTGGGAACTATTACCCTATTAGCCTGATGAGCCTGATCTGCAAGGTTATGGAACGTATCATCATGGAATTCATAAACAATGTCATTGGTAACCTCCAAACTCTGGACCCTACCCAGTTCAGGTTTGTGAAAGGCAGATCATGCCTCCTGAACCTGGTCGACTTCTTTGAGGCAGTCACCAAAGCCATAGACGAGGGTAAGGTGGTTCACACAGCCTATCTTGACCTCCCAAGGCTTTCGACACCATCCCCCATTCTGGAATGTTAGCTAATTCACTAAACTAGGTATAAATCCCTATGTCACAATATCGGTTTCCAGCTGGCTCACTGACAGAACCCACACTGTAAAAGCTGCAGACTCCAAATCTTACTTCAAACCAATGACAAGTGGAGTACCACAGTCCTGGGACCTCTCCTGTTTGGTATCTACTTCTCTGAAGTACAGGCTAACACAGAAGGCCTCTGGCTAATGAAGTTTGCAAACTAGGAGCTATAGTCAAGCCCCCAAATTATGAGGAATTCCTACAGAATGGCCTCACTGAGATAGATGCCTGGTGTCAGAGCCATGGCCTCAAGCTCAATGCCAAAAAGTACATTGGTATCCCCCTTTGGTAAAAACACTGTACCCATGAACTACCACATAGGTGGCAGTCTTCTTAACACTGAATGTGTGATAAGAGACCTTGGGACCCAGGTGGACAGTAGTCCCTCCTTTGATAAACACATTACCACAGTAGTCAGGAAATCCTTCTACATGGCACACCTCATCACAAAAGGGTTCTCATCCAGGAAAAAAGAGGTCATTGTTCCTCTCTACTTGACACTCATTAGACCCATTATAGAGTACAATGCCCCTTTTCGAATGTACCTCACAAGACATCTGCAGTAGGTGGAAAGGCCACAGATGTACCTCACAAAGAGGATTACTGGCCTCAAACAGATGCCCTACACTGATCGTCTCAATAAACTCCAGCTTTACTCAGTAGCATATCACCTACTCCGAGGTGATCCCTGCATAACATATAAAGCTATGTCAAATCCAGAGCTATTGGACATGCTACACTTAAAAAAATCCCAATCCCTTCGAGCTACATGCTCTAGGGACCTAAACCTTGTCACCACAATAAACAGGACTTGCTGGATGGATAGATTCCTGTCCCAGAGACTTTCCATACTCCGGAACAAGCTACCCATCTATGTCAAGCAAAGTTCCTCATTAACACTCTTCAAGAACAATCTTGATGAGTGGATGGGAAATAGGAAATACACCTCGGGGAACACTTCTGTGACTCTGCTCGACAGGGGCACAGGAAATTAACTTTCTTGGGTTGGCGTAAGCCAGGGAACTTTGTTGGCTAGGCTTACTTAGGCCCTTGGGCCGATAGCCTAGTACCTACCTATGAACCTGTAACTAAATTAACCTCTGAAATTCAAGTGAATAATATTATATGAAAAGGCATAAGGAATCTGGGACTCTTAATGAAAAACATTTTGCTAAGGGATAATTAGTATACTGTTCAGTTATTCATTATTCATGCAATATCAGTGCTTGAATATAATAATTCCTTTTGCATATATATATATATATATATATATATATATATATATATATATATATATACACACACACACACACACACACATACACACACTCACACAAGTAAACAGTTGCAACATTTGGAATCTGGGCAGAGGATATTTACTAGACATATTTCTGCTAAGCATCTGAATTATACTAATAAATGCATGTAATTACATTTCCTTACACTTCATTATAGATATTATTGGCATTAGACAGTCTTAGCCTACAAATTATTTTGAATCTTAACTTAGTTTTGAATGTTCTTATTCATAAATATGATAATATAAATTTTACTATTAAAAATACAAAGATAGCTACTAGATGTAAACCTATCACTCAAGGCATCTCAAGACACTGGCATCAACTTCCTTTGGACATAAGGATGTCACAAAAACATGTTAATTTTTAAAAACAGGGTGGATGATTGGATGTGCTCAGAAATCTATAACCCACATTTTAAGGAGTCAGTGTTTTTCAGCAGCCCTAGAGCCCAAAAAAACTGGATTGTATAACTTACTAACTTACGAACTAGGATAAAGGGAGTACAGAATGGGATGGTGTACAGTGTAGTTACTGCAAACTGCATAAGAAAAGCATACAAAGCACTCAGAATTAATCCACAGATTAAGCCATTCAGATAGGATAAGGATGTCTGGTTCCTGGGAGGTATCTATGGGAACCATTGATTTTTCCTAACAGTGTGTCTGTCTGTGTCGATGAGGATAACAGCAGGTCAGATAGCTTACTAATAAAAATTATTATAAACAATGAGAAAAAGCTGGATTGGTTTATGATGTAGCATCTGCCCATAATGAGGTATAAACTAGCCATTCTGGTTGGACAATGCACATCTCTGTCTACTTTTAAGGAGTCCCTAGATGGTTTTATGGATGACGTGTGTTTCTCTTTTTGCATCCCCCAGAAAGTACCAGTTATCCCAAGAATTTCCTGAAGTCAGTTCTGCCTGCCCAAGTTGCAGATGGATACGGCATAAGTAATAACATCTGGCTGCTAAATTTTTAGTCTTACCAGTGGCACATGACTGTCAAGGATTTATACACCATATTTAAAGTGGTCAGAGACATCATTACTACAGTCTAAGGAACCTGTTATCTACATGTTTATTTCTAGAAATGTTTATTGGTCCTATTCCTATAAAAGCAAAAAGTATTTAAATTAGTATACGTAAGTAGCAGAGGTATAGAAGTGCAGCTCCACATATTGGAGTGCAGAGAGCATCATTTTAATATGTTATAGTGAATTTTGTACTTTGTTGTTATTTTAGAAGACTATCACTTAATGCTTAAAAGATCCAGGGTTTGAAGTATCTAGTCTTGAATTTCCAATAGATTGCCTCAATAATGTGGTACCTCAAGAAAAACACTCCACAGATCTGAAAGAATGATGCTGGACTGATTAATGAATGATAACTGAAAATCCCTCTCTATGACACTGCCTGCAAGTACAATAAGGAGTGCCATAGTGCAACCAGTATCAGGGTACAACTAACAACATATCCTAAGTTATTCTTGTAAGATGTTTCCAGAATGTGTATCACATTAGCACAGAACTACATCACTTTAGCAGTGCAGTTTTGTATCACCTGCAGTGCAAAAAGTACAGTAGTACATAAAGTGCAGGGGTGCCAGATAAGGTATACTATATTTTGTCTCCAAACTCAGTTTAGCCAGAAGGTACAATGCATGTTGGTAGAAATATGCATCTCTGCAGTACTAAAGTAACCTTCTGTAAGTAATATGAAGAGTACAGCAACACAAGCAACATTAATGCACCAAAGCCATCTTAACTTATATATACTAAAGATGTCATATGTTGCACAGTAAAATGAAATATATGTTACTGAAAAACAGCATCAGTGCAAAACTATCATTCAGACACAATATTTGACATATTGTGAGACTGCAAATAAAGCACACAGGGAATTTTTTGAAAATCAAACAATGCAAGAAATATAGCATATGTTATTAACTAGCATTATAATGACTGGAAAGAAGCACAGCATTTTGGGTACTATAATTTACTTTGCCGTACAATGCAGCAACTTATTCTACTTTTTTTCTGCAAATTAATTTTCATGTACAGCATGCTTGGCATAAGGAGGAAATAACACAGAGAGGCGAGAAGGTGGTCAAGATCAAAAAGTGTGAGCCTGTGCAAGACTGATTTCCTTGGATTTTGAATTTCATCAAGAATGTGCTAACCTTCATATGATGTTTCTCAGAAGAAGCTAACCAAAATCTCTGGTCCAGGATTTGGTGGAGGAAGTGATGTCAGAAAGATTGCTTGGCCATTTCAAGCCTATCCTCTTTAAGGAAGGAAGTCAACATCAAGATGAGGAAGCTGCGATAGCGACTCCCAATTTTGAACTCTCTGAGACGAGTACATCCAAAGAGTTTGGCACAAGTTTTGTGACCACTTTTAATGCCAATAGCTGGGTCCTCAGGTCCATTTCTAATAAGAATTGGACTTTGTTATATGATAATGTGGAAATACGTGACAAAATCCAGGAGATTCCTCCATTAGTATATCGGATTGGCCAGAACCTGAAAGCTTTTTTGGAACAGAAAAAAACAGGTTCACCAAGAGGAAGGACTAGTATGATAAAATGTGGAGCCTGCTTATATTGTAAGTTCATTTATGAGGGGTCTACATTTCAGGCAAGGGATGCTACCTACCATATTAAGGGTATTTTTAACTGTGTTTCTAAACACGTTTTCTATTTAGCACAGTGCCAGAAATGTCCCTGTGTTTATGTTGGAAAAACTGAGCGCAAACGTAACGACCGTATCTATGAACATGAATACATTATTAAAAAATGAATTTTTATAATGCCTTAGCTAAACATGTGAATATGAATATTATTTTTTTTTAATATTTTGTCATCTATCATGTCCCAATTAAGGTGAGGGGAGGGCCTTGAGAACTTTATTTGCAAAAGAAAGAGTTAGTATGGCAACTAATTTTTAATGCCTATTTTTATTCAGGGTTGAATGACTGCTGCAGTATGAAACCTATTTTAGCATTAAAAGCTTTGACTTGATAGGTAATATTTTAAGTACGTGTTAACTGCCTTTGGGGTTAAAATGAGTTATTTAAATAATAAGGTAGTTTGGTCTTGTACCTGTCATTGTTTTATATTTAAAATGTTTTTTAAAAATGTTTTAAAATAAAGGGTGGCTGGACCTTTAAGACACTTAAGGAAATGATGTAATGATTGCATCATTGTACTTGAGTTTTTTTTAAACAAAGCTGTTACTGTGGGTGAAGAGTTTGAAGAAGTTCACATATGGTTTAAGTGAATGAAAGTGCTTATTTTTATTGAAATAAAGTTTATCGAAGGACTGACTAGCTTTTCTGCTAAATGTCATTGCTTTCCATACCTGTAGCAGCATTTTGGATTATTTATTAGGCTTAATACATAGGTTGAGAGTACTTTAGGTCATCTGCTCCTTATGGGCGAAATGCATACTTAAGTTGAGCTTTCAGGTGAAGTGTTTTCAATAAATCAAAACATCATCCACCTGTGCTCTCCTAGTGGGAACAAACTTGTCATCAGTAGCTAAGTCACTATTGTTGAATACCTTAAAATCATGCCGTCTGTTGTAAACTATAATACTATGTTTTTCTATCTCCTGTAATATCTCCCTCTGCCACCCCCCCCCCACCCCCCACTGTTCCTGTGGTCCTGACCACCCTGTTTTAAATCACTCCTGGTTGAAGTTTGTTGCATTGCAAAATAGACACCTCTCTGACCTGCTGGGTAATAGGAAGTCTAAACTGACCTCATACATGGGCCTGCTGGCTACCATGATGAAAATCCTTACCTAATGAAACATCCTCATGTCTATGGTTGTGGTTGACGCTGCCTATATTACTCTGTCTATGATGTTTATTTCTGTAAGGATGGGGATAAGCAACCCCTCATTTGTAATCAATTTTGTCTCTGTACAGTTTGTTTCTTTTATAATTTTAAAATCATATGTAATAGCATCAACTTTATCAAATATACCACAGTAATCATTAAGTTTAACAGAAAATAATAAATCAGATGTTAATTATCAAGTGTAGTAATCTCACTAAGTAATGTGTCCATGTCTTTTTAATTGTTATTAAAACTTCCATCAGTTCACAACCATGTTGATTAAAAAAATAATTAAATAGATGTGCAAACAGGGACCTTCCACCATTCCAGCTGGATACTTCCAGTACCAAAGCCCCTGAACAGCTCGACCATAAATATAATCATGAAACTTGGAACATGCAAATACTATTGCCAAAAGCTCTTTCTCAATTTGAGCATACTGCATCTCAGTTTGGGTAATTCTTCTAGATACATAGGCTACTAGTCTACCTTCTTGAAGTATAACTGTGCCAAGACCAAATTTTGAAGCATCACAAGAAAGAGTGACTGGTTTATGCACATCATAGTATCTTAATGTAGGTGGGGTGGCAATTTTCTGTTTAAGGTCTTCAAATGTCTTCTGGTGATGTTCTAATCATGACCATGCAATATTTTTGCACATTAGTTCTCATAAAGATGCTATCAGCTCATTGAAGTCTGGTATAAACTTGCCTAATTAGTTGACCATGCCTAGAAAACATTGTAGATCTTGCACATTATCTGGTGCTGATATTTCAAGGATAGCTGCTTGCTTGGTCTGATCTGTTCTCACGCCAGTGCAGGTAAATAAATGCCCTACATATGCAACTTCTTGTAGCCTGAATTTGCACTTCAGAGGATGGACCTTCAAGTTTACTTCACATGATCTGTCTAGAAATCTCTTTAGGTTTCTGTCATGCTCTGCTTCGCCATTGCCTCCAAACAATAAATCATCTACTATTATGGCACAAGGATAAACCGAAAAAACTTGCTCCATTGCATGCTGGAAGACTTCACTTGCAGAATTTATTCCAAATTGCATCCTTAGGAATCTGTATCTGCCAAATGGAGTACCAAAAGTGGTTAGGAATGAGGTTTTGTGATCAAGCATCACTTGCCAAAATGAACTCTTGGCATCCAAAACAGAAAAAACAGTGACTTTCGGTATTAGGGCTGCGACCTCTTCAACTGTGCACATTGGATGATACAGTCTCTTCAATGCTTTGTTGAAATCTCTTGGGTCAATACATATTCTAATATTGTCTGAGCCTTTTTTGTGAGTTGCTACCATAGACGACACTCATTCAGTTGGTTCTGTAACTGGACAAATCACATCTTGCTGCACCATTTTATCCACACGAGCCTTGACTTTGTCCTGCATAGCTATCACATCTGTTCTTGCTGGTCTAACTACTGCAATGACCTCTGGGTCTAACTTCATGGAATACACAACTGGAAGTTTGCTCAACTTGTCTTCAAAAACATCAGCATACTCTGAGAAAATGGCTTCAGAAAAATTGGAACTAGGAGATGTACTTTTGTGATGAACTTCTTTGGTAAAAGAAACCAGATTCATTCTCAAGCTATCTTTGAGACCCAATAAAGACTGTACTGGTCTTTGTACCACATAGAATAACAAGTTGTAACAGCTCTTGGCCAAATAACATGAAAGCATTACTGAACCTTCAGTTTGAAATTTTTCCCCTCCATAAGCTACAAGTTTCACGCTAAGGGTTGGGAGGGTGGCTAAATGGTTAAGGATTTTGCCTTACAAACACAAGGTGCAGGGTTCAAGTCTCCCAAGGGATAACTGGCTAGGCTTAAAATGGCTCAGAAGGGCAGTTAGCCTAGTACTAACCTATGAACCTATGAACTAGCCACATTTAGTTCCTCATTAGCTCTCACTTTAGCAAATGTGTCTGCTGATATAGCATTACACTTTGAAGCAGTGTCTACTTTAAGCTCTCTGGATTTACCATTGATCAAGACAATACAAAACACTTTGCTCTTTGCCAATAAATTCACTGCATCAACTCTTTCACCAACAACTGATACACAATTCACATAAAAAGCTGACTGTTGTGTTTCTACTTGATCAACTTGCTTTTTTGTGTAACCTTTCTTTACAACTGTATGAGGTTTACTCGATTTGCAAAACTTTTGAAAATGGTTCCAATTTTTACACTTGTGACATTGCTGACCAAAAGCTAAGCATTTCTCTCTTTTAGAATCATGATTTGCACCACAATTGCGACAGTTAACAATAAAGCTGGACTTAGGTTTTGCCGATTCACACTTGTATTGCACTGAGGAACTAGCCTTAGAACTTGCTGGAAAGCTACATCTCCTCCCAGGAAACCCTGTAGTAATTGTAGCTGACATGTGCTTAGGCCTACTTCTGTTTGCCACATGTTGCATTCTATCTACTCTTGGTCTGGAGCCTGCTGAAACCATGCTCTTGTCACTCGCAAGCATACTTGTGTGTCTTTCTGTCACTTCATGGATTTGACAAATATTTATGGCCTTACTCAATGTTAAATCACTGTCACGTAGCAAGATCTTTCTCACAGCAGTACTATTAAAACCACACATGAGCCTCTCCCTTATTAACTCATCTTTTCAATCACCAATCTGACACGCTTAGCTTTGTTTCTCAGGTCCGTTATATAAGCTGCAAAGGTTTTCCCTGGTTTCGGATCTCTCGTGTAAAACAATGCCTTTCTAATGTAATATTTGTCTGGGGGTTATACATTTTTCTGAACTTGAGGTTCAAATGCTCAGGGTCTTCCCTTGATTCAGCCTGTAGAACAATATGATGAGTTTCACCTTCTCCCTCATATACTGCTGGTGCATACACAAATGAATGCTCTCTTTCTATGGCCTCTAACCCAGGTAGGTTTAACAAAATGAATGCCTTGGTGCATGCATCTTTATCTAAATAAGCTGCTTGTATAAAAATATTGTACTCTTACTCAAATATTCTCCAATTCTCTGCAATATTCTGATCAAATACAAATGGTAAGGGCATTCGAAATCCGTCTGCTATATTAACCAGTGGAGGTTTTGCAAATAAGCACAACACGTACACATTCACATACGCCAGAAATATATGCCAGTACTTATACTTTGCCCTTGTACTGCGGTGGTGGTGCTGCGGTAGCGTTGTCGCCTCACAGTAAGACGTTGTCCTGTTCGATTCTCAGCTAGAGCGTCTTCTGTGTGGAGACATGCGTGAATGGGCGTGCCTTCATTGAAGGTTGTCCGTCAAGGCCGGCAACTCGGCACATAAAAATCTACTGCCAATCATTAGCGGACCGGAGTTCCGCTGTGGCGACCCCTAACCGGGAAAAGCCAAAAGACACAGACACAAACTTAAACTTTGCCCTAATACTTTGTACTTCTAAAATTATGCTTATGGGTTTTTCAGAACTATGCTTTTGGGCATACTCTGCTAAATAACTCTCTCGGGTACTGTAACACCTTTTGAATTTGTTGTATTGCCAAAATCACCTCTTATCAGTGTAAGAAACATTTCAAACGATTTCACGATATGAATGAACGGGCAAGATAAGCTCAGAGTCAATAACATTTCGAAGTAATTGCACTTTGCGAATAAACTGTACGCAGTGCACTGAAATTTCCCAAAATGGCGGTAGCTTGCTAGGCAACTCTTTATTGTACAAGAAACAATCTGTAATAGTGGCATCTTGCAAATAGACACACAGAGCAGAAATAAACTTTTCAAAATGGCTATACTTTGACTGCACTTCACGAAATAGTTGCATTTTGCACACAAATAAACTCTTTAGAATACATTCACAGTAATAAGCACACACTTTGAGATACTTCGAATAACTCTAGTTATGCCCTTGATATAATACAAAGTCGTAATTACATCAAACGCAGCACTATGCCAAAACACATGCAGTCATCTTACTTTATTTATGCTTAGTATGCCCTATTTGCCCTCATTATATTTGTTTTGCTCATTTAATCTCTTTTCACGCCCATTCTACTTTTCTTGTGCTCGTTTTCCCCTAACCTTGCCCGTTTTGCCTTAAACATGCACATTTCTGCTTTAAACATATTTGTTTTTGCTTTAAACATGCTCATTTTTGTTAAACGTCTTCTTTTAAACATTTACTTTAGTTAATAAAACTTTTGTGCCTCCTGTTTGCTTGATAACATGGTTTGTGCCCTTGTAATGCTCCATTTTATCCTTTTTATAGAATAAATAGCTTGTACAAATTCTCATTACCTTTAATTCCTTTCTATCTCTTTTTCATGCTTGTTTCTCTTAGTTTACCTTTACTGTCATCTCTGCACCTCATTGCTCCAAATATTAATCTCAGTGATCCCGGTTCTAACACCATGTTGCTCTCCTACTTTGGACACAATATGTGAGTCTTTGTGGGTTCTGTTTAAGCAGCATTATTTTATACAAGCACATCAGGACAGAAGTTAACTGACTTTAACTCAAGTAACTTATATACAAACTAACTGCTGGAATCAAACATGCTTACTCTCTGGCTGCACTCTCAAAATGATGGCACTAGTAAGGGCACGTGCCAGACATTTATATATGCATGTTGCATCTTTGAGATGCTTCTTAAAGGTACAGTACACAGCACATGCACCCTGATCCACAATAACCATAATATGAACACCTATCTCATATCAAGTCATCACTCAGTTTCACCTCTCTGCCTCTAATCATGTAATCTCTGATATCTCTTCAAATATCTTATTAGAATTGTCTTGGGTCTTATCACATACTAATAACAAATAATATGCCTATTGAATTTTTCCTCACATATTCTCTTCAACTCATGTTATTGTTTTTCATTACACTCTATTGTGAAATGTATGTTCTATGTTTTTTCTCATTACATTTTTTCACTCATGTTTTGTAGTGTAGCATGGTACTTTGTGATTTAAAATATTTGTACTTGATGTTTTGTAATGTAAGATGATACTTTGTGATTGAAAACATCTGTACTTGATTTTCAAATATTGTGATTGTGGAGCTTTTCTACCTGGGCCGCCTCTAAAAATGGGCACCTTCTGGCCTATTGCACATTCCTGTTAATCTGGCCCAATTGCACATTCCTGGTAAACAAATGTCAAATAAATAAATGAATAATAAATTAAAACACCTGCTGTAAAAATAAAAAAAGTTTCTAGGTGAGTAAAAAGGAAAAATTTAGAAACAAATGCTACAACTCATACCATACATTTCGGCCACAGAACCCAAACCAAAATACAAAAAGCAGGGGCGCATCCATATTCATCATGGATACCCACACCTCCAGGTTAGTGGCACAGCACGATGCTTCAAAGATCATCCACATGCAACTAACAATGGGCAAAACTGCAATTCAAATTGTAGCTTGCTACAAATCCCCCACCATGTTCCAGGACCCCTGTTCTGTGTTTCTGGAAACACTGGGAAACATAAAGGTCCTACCAAACACCCTAATATTGGGTGATTTCAATTACCCAAACAACTGGGAGTACTAACTCCCTTGCCTAGCTTTTCATAGAATTTATAAACTCAAATGCCCTGGTTCAACTGGTCAACAATCCCACCAGAGGTGACAACATATTGGACCTGGTCATCACCAACATGGGTGACCACTGTTCCACACCAGAGGTCAACTCCTCGCTGGTTAGATCTGACCATAAGCAAATCACTTTGGATATCCATATTCCGCCCCCACCCCCGGACAAGAAAACCACAGTGAAAAACTTTTCAAAAGCAAACTTCATGTTACTTAAGACCGAGGTGGAAAGTTTCAAAGCCCCCATGCTGAAGGATAATACTGTCCAAGTTGCAAAATCCTTTACTAATGCATTCTACAAGCAGCTACAAGAATGCATGGATCGTGCCATCCCAAGCAAAACCAAGACTCACTCCTCCAATAAAAGGAAACCAGTCTGGTGGACTCCTGCCATAAACAAGCTATACAATAAAAGGAGGAAACTAGTACAGAAAAGAGTAAAATCCCAAGAAGGGAAGACATCCCTGATCATAAGTTCATAGGTTGATACTAGGCTATTTGCCCTAGGGCATTTATAAGCCTAGCCAGAGTGTGTTTGGCTTTTGCCACCCTTTTAGATTAGTTGACTGTGCCTCTGTATAGTAGGTCACAGAAGATAGCCCTTTTAAGGTTAGTTTACTGTGCCTCTGTCTAGTAGGGACACAGAAGAGATCCCAGAGGTAAACCTACAATCTCCCATCCACTCGTCAAGATTTCTCTTGAAGAGGGTCATTGAGGGGCTCTGCCTAACATGAATTGGGATTTTGTTCCAGAGTGAGGGGAGCCTCTGGGATATGAATATGTCCCTCCAGCATGTCCTATATCAGTATCAGCAAGAAACTATGATCCCACATAAAATCATCCAAGGTGAGCTTTGAAAGAAAAATTGCCAAGGACTCCAAAGCTAACCACAAGGCATTCTTTAGTTATGTCAAGAATCTAAGTGGCAGTGCTCAGATCTGCTCGGAGTTAGTGCAGAATGGCACAAAATACACTGAACCAACCAATATCGCCAACATCCTGGCAGACAGGTTCAGCGCAAACTTCACCCCCCTCTCACCCCCAAAAGGGCCCATAACCATACTAGAAGAATGTAGAGTCCCTGAAATCACAGACACTCAGGTTAAAACAGCCCTCTCCAAAGCCAAAAACACAGCATCAATGGGACCGGACAATGTCCCAGGCTGCGTCCTACACGAGCTCAAAGACAAACTAACCCCTCACCTAAACACACTGTTCAAACTCAGCCTCTCCACAGGCTACATACCCATAGAGTGGCACACAGCAACAGTTATTCCACTCCACATAGGTGGAGCCATGACAGACCCTGGGAACTATAGCCCTATAAGCCTGACTAGCTTGTTCTGCAAGGCTATGGAGTGCATCATCATGGAACTCATTAACAGAGAAATTGTGAACCTCCAAACACTGGACCCTACCCAGTTTGGCTTTGTTAAGGGCAGATCATGCCTCCTAAACCTGGGGGACTTCTTTGAGCAGTTATCAAGGCTATAGATGAGGGAAAGGTGGTACATATAGCCTACCTAGACCTCGCTAAGGCCTTCAACACCATTCCCCATTCTGGTATTATAGACAAGCTCACCAGCCTGAACATAAACCCCTACATCACAAGATGGGTTGCCAACTGGCTCATGGACAGAACCCACATGGTGAGAGTTGCGGGAGCTAGGTCCGACTCTAAACCAGTTACAAGTGGCATTCCCCAGGGCTCAGTCCTAGGACCCCTCATGTTCAGCATATACTTCTCAGAGGTACAGGTAAGCACAGGAGGACTATGGCTGACCAAGTTCGCAGACGACTGCAAACTAGGGGCTATAATTGACTCTCCGGCTGACACAGACATCCTCCAATAGGGTCTCACTGAGACAGATACCTGGTGTCAAAATCATGGCCTCAAGCTAAATGCTAAAAAGTACATAGTCATCCCCTTTGGAAAAAACAAAGTACCCACAAACTACCACATAGGTGGTAGTCCCCTAAATACGGAAGACGTAATAAGGGATCTGGGGTCCCAAGTAGATAGTAATCTCACCTTTGATAATCACATTGCCAAAGTGGTTAGAAAATCCTTCTACATGGCCCACCTAATCACAAAAGGGTTCACATCCAGATCAAAAGAGGTCATTGTGCCCCTCTACTCATCACTCATCAGACCCATCATAGAGTACAATGCCCCATTTGGGATGTACCTTACAAAACACCTGCAACAGCTGGAAAGACCACAGAAGTACCTCACCAAGAGGATCACTGGCCTCAAACAGATGCCCTATGCAGCTTGACTGAAGAAACTCCAGTTGTACTCAGTTGCATACTGCCTACTCAGAGGTAATCTCTGCCTGACATACACGGCCATGTCCAACCCAGAATTGATGGACATTCTCCACCTAAAGAAAACCTTATCCCCTTGAGCCACATGCTTCTAGGGATCTAAACCTCACCAGAACAATAAATAGGACATGCTGGAGGGATAGATTCCTGTCCCAGAGACTTCCCATGCTTTGGAACAAGATCCCAATCCACATTAGGCAGAGCTCCTCACTAACACTCTTCAAAAGAAACCTTGACGAGTGGATGGGAAACAGAAAGTTTACCTTGGGGATCACTTCAGTGGGTCTGCTGGACAGAGGCACAGGAAACTAATCTAAGGGGTTAGTGAAAGCCAACACTTTCTGGCTAGGCTTATAAATGCCTTCAGGCAGATAGCATAGTATCAACCTATGAACCTAAGTTAATAAGTCTGCAAAGCAATCTACAGAACCATGCAGACTAGGAAATTGTAATGCAATGTGCTTTACCATAGTCATAGTCTTTGACACCATGCTTTTTCCCCAGGAAAATAACATATTTACATACCATACTTCTTCAAAGGAAAATGCCCCCCAACCTGCTTCACAAAGAGCTGTTACATTTATGTTTATATATTGTATCTCATCCCAGTGCCCCCACCACCACCATCCATCCCAGCTAAGTGTCTGTTTTGATCAGGAAAGCAAAATATTTCACACGTTACTGTACTTGGCCATAGCATAATCTACAGTACTGGTCCTAAGATTATAACATATTTATGTTAATATATTTTACAATAGTAGAGTATCCTTTCCTGCAACATTGATCTAAGGACAGTAACCAATTTATATTATACATTTCGAAGTAGAAAATCCTCAACCCTGACCTCAGAATAATAAAATATTTGTGTTACTACAAAAAACAACATTACAGATGGAAAGAAATATCCGGTTACCTGTAAAATGACTCAAAAACTACAAATACAAAATGGATGAGAATCAAACTGCTTATTGGAACTTAAAAAATCAGAGCTTAACAATAAGTGCATTCTTCTAATAAAGAACTTCTTCAAACTGTGAAATATTTCAAATCAGTCAAACAAAATTAACAGTCATATGACAAATCAATCAATAAAAATGAAGCTATAATTAATGTCTTAAAACTCTTTTTAACACAGCTTTAAATCTCACCACCTTATTAATTCCTAGGGGAGTGTATGCATATAATTTCACCTGCTATTTACTAAGGTTATGAAACCATCTCTGCTCCTTGGTCATTAATTGTTGCTGGTCACCTGTGGCCCTTTTGAAGATGCATAGAAAGTACTTATTCCACAGCTGTAACAGGAGACCGTGTTAACAAAAACTGATGTGAGACTTTCATCACCACACCTGTAATTCAGTATCTGTAATCTCAGGATGGGCAGAACTTCGTATCATCACTGGCTGAAAATCCTCCTGCCAGTAGATAGTGTAGTCGGGGGTAGGGTTAATCTGTCAGAGGATCAGTAGGATAAAACATGTGAACTGTCCTGAATGAAAGTGGAAGGATATGAAGTTCCCTATTTATTTCAGGTTAATTAGTTGTCACACTAGGAAAGACTGAAATATTTATGGTGCTTGTTTTGGGCCTGGTTATATCTACAGCTAGATCCTTTAAATTGTACATCAAATATTTTAACAAGATGCACCACAATGGAACACTGCATTTTAGCACTAAGACTCCCACTGCAGGATCACATTATTTTTCAAACAATAAGCCTTGGTTTTAGAGTAAGTCTTAAATGAATAAGCTGAGTTTCCCTGTCATTAGGAGTCTGACTTTGTCCAGATCTGAAGAGAACTCTACTCTAGCTCTTTGGTTATGCAGAACCAAGCACTAAATGTTTCCTGTCATATAACCAATATACCTAGCATTTTAATGGGCTAGTCTGAGGCCTCTGGTGCATGTTAAAGGGTGATTATGTTTGGGACTGACAAAGTAGTAAAATGGTTCTGAAAAGTCCTGCATAATGGCAAGAACATAAGTTAAATTGAGTATCAAAGAATCTTTTCAGATGTGTTTTAACTAGGGTTGCAAAAAAGGCCTGGGACTACCCCAAAACAATGGAGATAGTCAACAGAAATATCACAGAATTAACCAACACTGTAAACATTTCAGAAGTAGATAAGTGGCAAGATCACTGAAGACGTTAGTGAGATGAAAGTAGAATACAGGCACCTGATGGTTGAAGGAACAATGGATGCTATTTTAGCATAAAAGCAGAAGCAGATATTGCACTGCAATGCTGGGAGTCATTTTAAAACAAGGGAATGGTAAATGCAGGAATGGAAACCAGAAGAATTAATATGATCCACTATAGTTCATTTAATGTCACCTGAAATGGCAGACTTTGATTCAGTAGCCAACAGAAATGACTACTAAATTAAAGACTAAGAAATGAGTAACAGACTGATGACTCAGTGAATTAACTAATCAGTAAGTAAAACAAAACAACAAACAAATGAATACAAGCTTGCAGGAAGACAGTATAGTTTGGACTCTAAACAAGGTACAAGGTAATAACCGTACAAGGATCAGGTCAGGATGACTTGCATTAATTCTTTTGTTATTCCTTTCATCAGTGCTGTATTCTGTCCACCCTTCATGCAGTCATATGACAAGCATTTATTTCCCTCTCTGGATGAGGATCGGTTGAAGTAGGACTAGGCCCACCACCTTTACAGAGGAATGTGGTTATGTTGAAGCAAATGTGGGCCCACCAGCTTTGCAGAGGAATGTGTTTATGTTGAAACAGGAATGTGCCCACCACCCTTCCAGAGGAATGTGGTTATGTTGAAGCAGGAGTGGGCCCACCACCCTTGCAGAGGAATGGGGTTATCTGTGCATGTTTGTCAGCATTCAAGGGTTTATTATGCAATGGGCTTTACTTTGCACATCCTTACCCCTGAGTGAGACATGATCAAACAACCCTGCCCCACCTATAGACAAGCACTTCCATATGATCCCTGGTTTAAACCAGGAATTCTACCAAAGCCAGTGTGCCTTGAACACATGTCCCCTCCCCTCCCCTCAAAGAGAGGCGAGCATGCTAAACATCTTCCTTATTAGATGCTTGTCAAACAAAGGTCATCTGAGCCATAGTCGGGGTTTCATCCCTCTGTGCCAGTGGGATTGGCATAGCATAGCATTCTAATTGCTTTAAATTGTACCCGTATTACTACATTTTATAGAAATCCACATAATACTTGCTAAGTAGAGAACTAAAGTGCAACATGGATAAAGGTTTTTCAAATTAGGGGCTATCCAATGGCAACAATTTACTATGTCTCCAGAACATAATAGCCAGTTATCATTGAAATAATCTTATGAAAAATAACATCTACAAGGTAAATTGCCTTTTGTTTATTAATAAATACCATATTGAACCACAAACAGAAAACAGCCAGCAGGACAAGAAAAGGAGAGGTTTTAGTGAAATGAAATGCATGCAATAAATGGAGGAGTTATGGGTGGGGCAGGTTGGTCAAACAACAACCTCAAGTGTCTTTGTGAAAGTAAGAATATATATATATATATATATATATATATATATATATATATATATGTATGGGTCTACTTTTCTTTGTCGAAATTTCATCATTTCGAAAAAGAAAAGTAGAGGACCACTTACTCGAAAGTGTACTTAAACGAATGTGCACTTTCGCAAATATCAGAATTTACTTGTTTCCCCACTGTAGTGCAATCTCAGAGTTAGTATATTTATGTAGTGGGGGTGCAGGGGGGGCTTGCCCTCCTGCAAAACACTGTTTTTGTGTCTCATTTTTGTGTTTTTTATCAGTTTGTTGAACCGATGTTCACGAAAGTGCACTTTCGTTTAAGTGCACTTTTGAAGTGAGTGATCCCCTACTTTTCTTTTTTGAAATAATGAAATTTTGACAAAGAAAACTAGATCCATATATATATATATATATATATATATATATATATATATGTGTGTGTGTGTGTGTGTGTGTGTGTGTGTGTGTGTGTGTGTGTGTGTGTGTGCGCGTGTGTGTGTGTATATGGACCATGCCTCTCAAAAAAATCTGGACAAAGCCTAAAATAATGGTGGACAAAGGCCGCAAAATAAGGGCAGATTTTAAATATTGCTCTTATAAACTTAGAAAGTTGCTAGAATAACAGAATTTGAGTTAGCATGTATTTTTCTGAAGGATATGAAATCTGAAACTCAAAAAAATAATGTCATTATTTAGTGACTTCAATCCTCAGTGATTTGACAGACAACCACAAATTTTCTGAGGAACAGACCAAAAATATAATACAAAAATTTGGACAGTTGAAAGGAGTGATTAGGAAACCTTGTAAAGTAATGCTGTGTCTGGCATAGGATTTCACATTGCAAACGTTCATGGCTCCTGCTATGCAACCAGCTTTGAATGTATTGACACGGTTTCAAAGTAGTAGCATTACAATATAACACAGCAGTTAGCCAATACTAAGTTCAGAATTAGTGGGTCATTAAGGGAAAACATATTAAAATGATCTGTAAAAGGTAACCTCTAGGTCTAATTAAATCAGGTGCAATACTGAGCAGACAGTAAGAACAAGTGAAGTAAAGCAGCTAAGCTAAATCTGTTTATTTTACTTTTAAATGAGGCTGTGCTCCTTGTTTAATTCCAGCAAGATGCCAAAATTAAGTGGATGACTGTGACAGGAAAACAGTTCTGTTAACAGAAAACATAAACTGTTCCACAATGTTGTTGCACACATAGAAGCAGGGCATACAGATAGTATAGAATCAGTTCAGCGAGAACTAGAAAAGCAGACTACCAAAAGGCCATTAGTGTCTGTGAAAATTTACGAGTCACTTACTCACAAGAAGAAGGACTCCTGAGTTCAATTCTTTGTAATCCACTTGAAAAAGCATTGAACTGTGAGTTAGGGTTATTGGTCCCATGATGCCCATAATTTTAAAACTATGGAAGGCAAAAGCACTGGGCATGAAAGCCGAATCAGTTCCTTGTCATCGTCTGATGAGCCTCATTGAAATTAATACTGAAAAAAGTGTAAAACTGTGTGCTGAAAGATTTGTGGGATTTGTCCAGTTACCTCTCCTTGAAGTGCAGGATTTTTAAATATTACTGACTGAATTCCTTTGCTGTAAGTATTTCCTGGTGAACAGAATTCGGTGACAGCAAGACAGGAAGATTATATGTAAGGCAAATTAGTAAGGGAATAACTAACATCAGTTCAGATACATGAACTTTCCTGACAAATAAACAACTTTTGTCATTTATAGTGCATATATTACGTGAGTTAGACTAGTGAATACATTTAAGATGACTTATTTTAGTGAATTTCCTAAATAAACCTACACTAACTGTATACATATATATTCTGTAAAGTTTGTATGTTGTCACTTTACTGGTGGAAACATTATTTGAAAAAGCATGAAGATAAGACACATTATTCAATTGTCTAGTCAATTCATGCCTACTGAAGTAAATTTGAATTGGTAAATAGCTATTTGATTCCTGCAGTTAATATGTAAAGGGGTATATAAATGGGGGGCGATAGTAGAAGTAGGGCATCTGAAGTCTAAATAACTGCCTTTTATAACTATCAATATTTTCAGTAGTCTCAGACACTAGTTTTATTTCCATTAATGTAGTAATGTATTTATTTTGCTTTTTATTTATTTGTTTGTTTACAGAAGTAGTGTACTGATTCAGGAGGACCCATTCAAGCCACAGCCAAGGAGGGTATATGCAGATGATACAGAAATAAAAAAAATGGAAAAAAAATATGTATATATATATATATATATATATATATATATATATATATATATATATATATATATTTAAGAAAATTATAGAGTTGCATAAATTATAACAAATACATACACAAGCAATAAAAGTCGCAATAGGCATGTACTTATATGCTTGTTTATAATATTTGAAAAAACTTGTTAATTAAATTGTTTTTTTTTTTCTTTTTATTCATAAAACAGGCAAAGGTAAAGAGAAGTGGGGAGGTAAGAATAGGTTTTAACAGCAGACAAGGCAATATTAGATTGCTCGACGAGGAACAATAGCAGTTTTTTGTTTTTTTGTTTTTTTTTTTTGAGGTGAAAGAAGTTTGGCACTTGAGTTCCTGATGTTAGAGAAAAAGACATCCCAGTCTTTGGGCCCCAGATGAAGAAGGCATGGTCAGGACTAATGTATTAGTTGGCCGATTTAGAAAGACAACACCACCTATGTAAGATCGCTGGAAGTATCTGGAGGATGTGAGGAAGAATTTAGATATGAGTTGGGGGTGGCATTAAAGATCAGAATTTTAAAGGTAAGAGTAAAGAAGAGAAGGTTAGCGTTTACATTTAAAGGAAGCCAGACAGTGCAGGAAAGAGTGGCACAGCAAAGCTCATGTTTTGGAGACAGCAGAATAAAGGTAGAAAGAAATTTAATGTGATAATTTTGCCAAGTAAGGAAATTATTTTGGAAGGATAGATTTTAGTCTGGCAGGGGTCCCAAACATGCCTTTAGTTTATTTCTAACTTGGGATAAGATCTCACCTGCCAAGATAGAAGCTTAGTGATATCCTGAAGGCTATCAAACCTCGTGGCTCTGATGAAGGATATGAACAGGAGCACCAGATGAGATATTAGACATGGTTTGATTCAGAATATTCTGCCTGACAAGTGGTTAGCAAATTACTTAGTAGAGTGTGAAGAGATAAGTTGATGGCAATGATTAATAAAATCAAACTGTTTTTAAGTCAGTGAAGAGCATGTCAGAGAGAAGGGTTTAGTCCTTGGTTATAAAACAAGAGCTTGATAAAGAGAAGACAACAATATTGGTACTTCTACTAGAAATATAGCCACATTGTAGCCTACAGAGAATGTGATACTTGCAAAGAAATTCAAAAACATGCAGAGAGAAAGAGAGAGAGAGAGAGATTGTCTTTTCCAAACATCTGGTTCCAAAAGGAAGAAGAGTAGAGAGAGAGAGAGAGAGAGACAGAGAGAGAGAGAGTCAGACAGTCTTTTCCAAACATCTAGTCCCAAAGAGTAAGAAGAGTTATAGGATGAGAATCAGAGGCATAAGAAGCAGAGTTTGTTTTGTGATTGAAACTAATTGATTTTTTTCATTATGCAAAGGAATTGTTACGGCAAGTTAAAAAGGTAACAAAGTAGATGAAGAAATATAATCTTTACAGAGCTTAAGGAGCAAGGGGTAGAAACTGGCAAAACCCAGTTGACCACAATTTGTAGGTCAACAGGAGTTTCACACTGTTTTCAAAAAATTTTGCAAACTGTTTTGAAGAAATATTTGAGGTGAGATTGACAGCAAATTAAGACAAGATCAGGAGAGACGTTTGTCTGGGAATGAAAATGCAGTTTGATGTCACTGGAAGCAAACAGGTTGAGTGGCTTAACTTTCTTTTTGTTGCTTAAAATGGAACTACCAGAAGCACCTGGAGTTAGCTAGAACAGCAGGCCTCCTAGCTTTGAAATACTGAGGTTTTTGCCTGTGGATTATTTTTTACAGTATTGTGAAGGAAAATGTACATTGATGTAGTGATGTCCGTAGGTCTCTAACTCCAGGACAGCTAGGCATTGGGTAGTACTATAGTAATCACAAGCATAACTGACAGAAGGAGAAGTGAATAGAGGTTCAGTTAATTGGAAACAAATCAAGACAGTATATTTGGGCAGAAGACTTGTTTCCTGATAATGCATGGTATGATGGGCTTTGCGTCTCTTGCTAAACCAATGGAATACCATTAGGCAATGGTCAATGAAGTAGGGCACAAGACTTGCACTTAATTAATTTTATTTGGTATTTTAGTTAAGGATATGGCTTTGGAAAGAATGATTGCTAGGACAAGTTAAGAAAATGTAAATCCGACTAGGCAATCTTATTTTATTTATTTGAATTATTTATTAAGTAGAAGGGCTGAAGCAGTGATACTTTTCTTTTACATCTTGACCATAGTGACCTATGTAATAAATACTGAAATCACCAAAGCCAATGGTATTAGTTTTATTGGTTAAGTGGGTGGGTATACCATGGGGAAGGGACTCAATAAAGTTAGTGGAGTTGGACCGAGTAATGTATAGCAATAGAAAGTGTTGTGGTGTCCTAGAGAGACAGAGACTGAAAGAGAGATATCAGTAACATGCCAACTGTGCCTGATTCACCAGTGAAGGATTACTTGATTGGGTTCAGTTCTCAAATAAGAGCTATGATTTTCCTTTCATATTTCCATGATTCTTACAATGTGTAAGCAAAAGGCTTATCTGCATTTGTTTATGTGTGTCTAGAGTTTGCTAGTTAGTTTGTAACTGGTAAACTGCATTAAATGTCCATTGTATCATAAATGTCACATAGCATAGGTATAGAACAATAAAACTATTCACAGGTAGGTAAATAATGTTGCAGAGCATTGCACTGGAGATATACAAGTGTAAAAGTTTTTCTTTTGCTTGCATTAGCAGTCAGCAGGACAATCTGCCATGATAATGATGTAATAATGCAACCACGAGCACTAAGTGTATATGAAACTTGTCACATACCAATATAAACACCTAGCAGTCAAATGTCTGAGAATTACTAAATGCCATATGACACATTCTGTATAAAAGAACATGTTGAAAATTCAGTCCTTTGCTGTCATACAGATATATAGGGCCATTTTTAGCTTGTATCATGCTGAAATTCCTCGGTGCAGTGAAGCAAATTACAAGGAAGTCATTTTAAGTAAAAGAAAGCGGGTGCACCCTTTGCCTAATGTTTTGATTCTTTTCTGCAGAGATAGCTGCCGATCTCTACAGCCTGTGTGCATTAAAAAGACTCAAAAACTGGGTTTCTGGTCACAGTTTTGCAACATATGTTAGACATTTCTCTGCTATTGTCCAAATTAATCTTGACTATATTACTATAAAAGTATATGTATCAGTTACTTGTTCATGGCAAATAGCCATTGCTGGCCTATAACTTACATTTCATTGATTATTATGCCACAAAATCAGAGAAGAAAAGTTCAAGAATTTACTTATGTGTGCAAGCATGTTGAGTCAGATAAATGTTGTGAGACACTGAATGGTGAATCGTGATAAAGCAGTGGCCCTTGTTCAGGGTTTGCATGTTGACAATGATACTGAAGTTGGTAAAGCCGTTCCATGACAGTAGTTTGATGTCTGACAGAGCGTGAGAGAAAGAAAGAAATCAGAAAACTATATTGTTTCAGTTAATCAATGCAAAGATGAGGCATCTTAGGCCTTATATTAAGAACCAACAGCTATAGAATAGATTCAACAAGAAAACAGTAACTTGAATGAGAAACATGCTTTGATTATGATGGAGTTGGTGAAATTAAGAGACAGGAAAACAGACCAGGAAGATAAAGCCTGAGGAAGAACAAGACATACCAGAAATGGAAAGGGGAATTGCATTATGGTGTCCTCATTCAGCAGAAGTTAGCGTCATTTACACACAGAAGGGCCTCATCAGATGTTCATGCCTGGTGCCTGGTGTCAGGCCTTTAGCTGGTCATGCAAGGTATATTTGCTTTGTATTAAGACAGGATCATAGGAGGCTACTGGACTAATGACCCTAGGGCCCTTACAAGCCTAGCAAAGTACAATCGTTGCTCCCAAGCAAACCAACATAGTAAGAGGTACCAAGACAACAACTACTGGTCCTGTCCAAGAGGGGACACGTGAAACTCCTAGGGTGAATTTGTGGTTTCTTATCCAATCATCCAAATTATGCTTAAATAGGGTCAGCAAGGGGCTCTGTTTCACCTGAATTGAAAGTTTGTTCCAGAGGAGAGGTAATCTCTGTGAGACATATCCATCTTTCCAGCAAGTCCTGTTGATATCACATACTAGGATGAGTTTCCCAGAGCAACTGCATCTTATACCATTTGGTTTACAAATGCGCAGCATTTCCATTAGTGCAGGATCTGAGATTGATTTATATGCAAGGTAGAGGTCGCCTCTGAGGAGTCTGTAATACACAGAGTATAGTGACAGTGATTTCAGTCTATAAACATATGACATATGCTGAAAACCCTGAATTTTCTTTGTAAGAAACCTTTAAGGTCTTTCCAGTTGCTGCAGGTGCCTGGCAAGGTACATACCAAAGATAGCATTTTACTCTATTATTGGCCTGATGAGTGAGGAATATAGGGGGGTTATAACCTCTGTTGTTCTGGATGCAATGCCCTTACTTATGTGGTGGGTGAGGTAGAAGGCATTTCTTACCACTATGAAGAGATGATGGTCAAAGGAAAGGTTGCTGTCAGCCTGTGTGCCCAAAATCTCTCATCACTGATTGCATGCTTAGGGTGTTGTTATTAATGTGGTAATCTGTAGGTACATCGCCCTTGCCGAAGGGGATGGTAATGTATTTTTTTTGCATTGAGTTTCAGCCCATAACTTTGGCACCAGTCATTTGTCTTTGTAAGTCCCTCTTGTAGGATGTTGACATTGTTTGAGGACTTGATGATTCCACCCAGTTTACAATCATCAGCAAACTTTCTTAGCCATAGGCTTTTTGTTTTAGCCTGTACATCCGAGAAGTAGATTCAAAACAATAGGGGCCCCAGCACTGATCCCTGTGGAACACCACTGGTTACGGGTCAGCTGGTAGTGGCAGAGTCACCTCTTCTGACTGTATCTGTTCTATTGGTAATCTGACACTGACTATTGTATGCAGACAAGGAAGTGATCAATGTTTCTTATGTGTGTTACAGAAAGTTAGATCAGAAAATTGACATTCTGCTTGTTGAACCCTGCATTGTTTACAGTGTACTTTTCAAAAGGGTTGAAGGCTTTTCCCGACTTGTGGGAAGCTTTGACGGATGTAAGACACTGTGACTTAGATATGTGCAGAAATTTTGCAAGGGAATGCAGGGCATGGCAGATGGGGCAGGTGAGCCAAAGAAGATTGTCTAAACTAAAGGGAAGGGACAGGCTAAACAGCATGCTATTAGAATGATCAGCTGATTAACAGACTCTTTTCCAATTTTCAAGACAAGAATTATACAGTGGCAGAAATCAACAAAAGCTGCATGAACACCTGTTGGAATGACTGCTATATTGGACACTGTATTCATTAACATAGTGGTTACCTGTTTTACTTCACTCACTGTTAGATGTGGTAAGATATGTTATAAACAAGACAAAGCTGTGGTGGTTTATTGGGAAGCAATGTCCATAATAAAGGATCAGCATCTTGATTGCTATTGCAATATCAGCTCTTTAAGATTATGGTATTATGTTATCAAACTTGGGTGCATGTAAACTCCTTTAGACAGCATGGTCTGTTCATTCAAGGACTAAAACTCTATTTTATGGACTAGAACTGATTCTGAAATGTATGACATGTAATTACAATGGTATAACTGTTTGAGAATAGATCAATGGCAGCATGCTGGAAATAACTATATATTTTGGTTTAAGGGGGGTAAAAAAGGACAGATACTGAAGTATATCAGAAAGCAGCTGACAATGGACTTAAGAGTGCGTGTATTCACTTTTTGGGGGATCTTAATGACACCTGGTCATTTTTGTTTATCAGTGTATAACATGCTGCGTGATTGTCTGCCTGGCTGGGTAAAGTGATTTTAGTTTTGTGTACATTTGGCAATGTTATTATTAGGCAGCAGAACATTGCTGAAGTTTGTCATTTGTGCTTATTTTTCAAATCATTAATGGAATGATATTGTTTGGTATTAGGATATTTGTTAAACGTTCGTTATGTAGGCACAGATTATCCATGTACATTGAGGTTGGAGAAAAGGTAACTGCTTTTAGAAAAAGGTTGAATATTATTATGTCGAATACTAATAGATTAAACAGAGTCCTAAGGAAAAGTAGAGTCTGAGGTTATTTAAGGTAGATGAAACTATAAAAAGTAGTTTCATAGAGGACCCACTTGGATTATGGAGAACACAAAGCCTTAGCATTAGGATATTGTGCCTTAGAAGAAGAGTCCATTTTCAAAGGAGCTGGGAAGAGAGGTACAATATTATTAATTTCTCATTCTTACACATTAGTAGTGGCACAAGATGCAATATGAGATTAAAAGGTTATACAAGAGTGACACAGATTTCTATTTAGTGTTTATTTACCACCAGGTACTACATAGAAAAAAACTCTTTATTAGGATAATGGCAATTCTGGGTTTTACAGAGGGCATGGTGATGTTTATGGGATACTGTAAAGCATTCACTCATAATGGGGAGGTGAAAGGTGACCAGAGAGCATTAAGGTTACTCCAACTGGGCCAGTACATGGATCTCTACACTATGGCTATGTGTCTCTAAAAATGTACTCACTGTTATGTAAGAACTGTGTAGAAGGTATGTATTTCTCTTGTATATTTAAATGTGGAACACAGATAAGATTTTTATTACAGCAGATCATTGATTAATGGTTATATTAGGGTGTACCCATATAACTGCTGTTTCTGATCATGCACCTAAAGAATATTATTTTCAGTAAATTGTATGGAATAAAATTAAGTATCAGTGGCATTTGATGAGAAAGATATTTGCTGACAAGGTAAAAGAGTGTTGGATAATAAACTGAATATTTTGCAAATAGGTGTCAGTTTGTCAGTACTGGAGTGGGACAGTTTAAAGGAGGAACTTATAATGGAATTGAACAGTTTAAAGGAGGAACGTAGAATGACTTAGAAGAAGGGTTTAGAGTAAACTGCTAATTTGTGGGAAAAGGTGGAGGGTACATTAAAGATAATGTGGGCAAAGTAGCAAAGCATCAAATAGATGTTACTGTGGAGAAGAGTAGTTGTCATGGTTTACTGACAAGTTAAGGCAGGAAATCGGAGCACTACTAGATAGTAAATATGAGTTCATGGGGCAAGCTCCGAGGGACAAATATTTGTATAACTCACCAGTATATCAAAGTATTTCAGCAATACAACTGAGGAAGTGTAAATCATCAAGAAAAATAACTGAATTATGATCATAGAAGGATAGTGTAATGTGTAAAGACCCTGTAGTCATTGCAGAAATGTTTCGATATTACTGTAAAATACTTTGGCTAGCACAGACAGCATGGGAGGAATTTGAAGGTACTATATAGGTGTATTTTTTTTAGGGATGAAAACAGACAGATATGAATTTAGCCCATGTAGAAGTGGAAGTACATGGGGCACCAAAGAGGCGGACAGCAGGGAATGCATCAAGTAGTGATGACATTGTAAATGGGCGGATAATGAGCAAGGACAAATTAGTCAAGTGTTTGGTAAAATTATTTAATTTAGGCCGCAAAAGGATATCAATCCTTCTACGAGCAGAGTAATTGTGACAATTTGATATATATATATAAGTTCTAGATGAATTTCAATATTTGCTTGGAAATGCATGGACAAATATTTCAAAACTCCACTTAAACTGAGAAGTATTTCTCTAAATTTGGAACCAGTCTGCTGGAAATGCATTTTTGATATTTTGGGCAATTTGGAATATATTTTTTTTGGTCTTGTCAAAAGTTACATGGATTCAAGATGGCTCTAACTCCAAAGATACATGTGTCTTGCACAGCAATATACAGATATGTCGAATGTTAACATATTTTTTTTGCTAGGATTTGGTGTTACTAACAATTATACAAAGAAGAAAAGAGCAATTTAGTTCCAATTAACGACTGCTGCCAAAAAAGCAATCACAAGGAAATGGAAAAGTAATCGTACCACTTATTCAAAATGATATAGCAACTAGGGGTTCACTGGAAACATGAGAGTATATTAACTAGAAAAAAATCTTGTAATAAGTATGCAGCACTTTGGTTGCCATGCTGTACATAGAAATAAATCTTACAAATTAGTTATTGCAACTATTAGTAATGTTGTTGGTGAATATGGAATGAAAATTTTAATATCTTTGTGTCTGTATTGCAAGAGAAGATTACAAGATTAAAATGGGACTATGTTGCCTGCAATTCTGTGTTCTTTGCAGTTTTTTATTTCTGCTTTTAGTGTTTCTGTTATGTAAAAAATATAGACGGTAGAATAATGCAAGTGTCATTTGCTGTACAGGATAAAAGCCAAATATTAAACAATGCCTGATATGTTTAGGGTACTGAATATAAGTTAGTAGAGCTGGACAGGTTAGTCACTAGTGGAATTCTAGTATACATTTGTATGGTGTGGTGATCTGCTACACTCCTGTGTTAAGTAACAATGGATGCAAATGTTAAAACATTGTGTTAAATGTTTTGCCTGTATAGTATCACTAAATGATTTTACACACACACACACACACACACACACACACACACACACACACACACACACATGCACACACTTTTCAGGGTGTCACATTCCATGTGTCAAATGATGTGTATGTCAACCATTGCTGTATTCAAGCCTGCTTTTTGACTTTTGCATTATAGTGTGTATTACACTGTAGTCAAATGGGTGACTGTGGGTTAGTACAACCACATCTGAACTTCACTCCCTTACCCAAACAGTGTATAACACAGTTGAAAAATGTTTTTCACAACACTGTCTCCTCCTGAACCCCAAAAAAACTAAACTCCTCCTTTTTACTCCTACGCATAGGTCTTCCCCTCTAGATTTCACTGTAACATCCAACAATGGCACTCTCATATCCCCAGAACCTACAACAAAACTATTAGGCATCACCATAGATGACAAACTCAACGTTGACACTCATATCAATATTACTCTAAAAACTGTTAACAAAAAACTTGGCTCTCTCTACAGGGTCAAACCCTTCCTTTCTCCTTCAGCTAGAATAACCATTGCTCACACTCATAGGTTCATAGGTTCATAGGTTTATACTAGGCTATCTGCCCTAAGGCATTTATAAGCCTAGCCCAAATTATTGTGGCTTACGCCACCCCTTATATGAAAAAATACTGTGCCCATTAGTTTGTTGTGCCTCTGTCCAGCAGTGACACAGAGTTGATTCCTGGGGTAAACCTACGATCTCCCATCCACAGGTCTAGATTTCTCTTGAACAGAGTCAGCGAGGTGCTCTGCCTCACATGGACCGGGATTTTATTCCACAGCATAGGGAGTCTCTGAGTGATAAATCTATCCCTCCAGCACGTCCTATTTATATCCGTGCTAAGGTTTAAGTCGCTTGCTCTAGTGGTTTTGGTGGATTTGGATTTCTTGAGGTGGAGCATGTCCATTAATTCCAGGTTGGACATGGCCTTGTATGTCAGGCACATGTCACCTCTGAGCAGACGGTATGCGACTGAATAGAGCTGGTTTCTTCAATCTGGCAGCATATGACAGATTTTGGAGTCCCTTTATCCTTTTGGTGAGGAACTTTTGGGGTCTCTCCAATTGCTGCAGATGTCGGGTGAGATACATCCCGAATGGGGCATTGTACTCGATCATTGGTCTGATAAGTGAAGAGTACAGGGGAACAATGACCTCACTAGATCTGGATGTGAATCCCTTCATGATCAGGTGGGCAATGTAGAAGGTCTTTCTAACCACTTTAGCAATGTGAGTGTCAAAAGAAAGGCCACTGTCAACCTGGGTCCCCAGGTCCCTGATAACCTCTTCTGTGCTTAGTGGATTGCCACCTATATGGTAGCTTGGGGTTACCTTGTTTTTCCCGAAGGGTATGACTATACATTTTTGGCGTTTAACTTCAGGCCATGGCTCTGGCACCAGCTATCTGTTTCCGTGAGTCCCTTCTGAAGGATATCCGTGTCCGATGCACTTTCCACTATGGCGCCCAGTTTGCAGTCGTCTGCAAACTTTGTCAGCCAAAGTCCTCCCATGTTGGCCTGTACTTCTGAGAAGTAGATGCCAAACAATAGGGGCCAAGGACCGAGCCCTGTGGGACACCACTTGTGACCGGCTTGGAGTCTGACACAGCGCCAGCAACTCTAACCCTGTGGGTTCTGTCCTTAAGCCAGTTTGCAGCCCATCTTGTGACATATGGGTTTACATTTAAGCTGGTAAGTTTTTCTACAATACCCGAGTGGGGTATTGTGTCGAAAGCCTTTGCAAGGTCAAGGTAGGCTGTATGGACTGCCTTTCCTCATCAATGGCCTTGGTGACTGTTTCGAAGAAGTCAACCAAGTTCAAAAGGCATGATCTTCCCTTGACAAAGCCAAACTGGGTCGGGTCCAATGTCTGCAAGTCCCCTATATCTTTGTTTATGAGCTCCATTATGATCCTCTCCATAGCTTTGCAGACTAGACTTGTTAAGCTTATGGGGCGGTAATTACCAGGGTCCGTAGAGGCACCGCCTTTGTGGAGTGGGACCACAGTTGCCGTGACGCCACTCCTTGGGCACGTATCCTGTGGTAAGGCTGAGATTAAACAGCTGCCTTATGTGCGGGTTTAATTCCTCATTTAGCTCATGTAGCACACAGCCGGGGACACCATCCGGTCCCATTGATGCTGTGTTTTAGCTTTAGAGAGAGCAGCTTTCACCTGCGCATTTGAGATGTCCGGGAGGCTACACTCGGCTGGGATAGTTATCTCTCCTTTAGGGGAGAGGGTGAAGTTTGCACTGAACCTGTCTGCCAGTATGTTGGCAATGTCTGTGGGTTCAGTGATTTTTGTATCATTTTGGACTAATTCTGAGCATATCTGGGAGTTTCCACCCAGGTTCCTAACATAGCTGAAAAAGGCCTTATGATTGTCCTTTGAATCCATGGCAATTTTCTCTCAAAATTGGCCTTAGTTGATTTTTTGAGTGCTCGTATTTTTTTACTAATAATGATCAGGGGTGACTTCCCTTTTATGGATTTTGTTCTATCATGTAATAGCTTTCTCCTCTTATTGTAAAGTTTGTTAATGGCTGGGGTCCACCAGACTGGACGTTTGCCCTTTGTGGAAAGAGTCTTGGTTTTATTTGGGATTGCCTGATCCATGCAGTCCTGGAGGTGTTCATAGAAGGCATTTGTAAGGGCTTCCGCAGCTTGGGTTGTGGTTTCCTCTGGCTCAGGGGTCTTGAAGGATACCACACCAGTCTTGAGTAGTGTGAAGTTTGCTTTAGAGAAGTTCTTCACTATGGTCTTTTTTGCTTGGGGTCGGGGCGGGATGTGGATTTCCAGTGAGATTAGTTTATGATCAGATCTCACCAATGAGGGATATACTTCGGTGTGGAGCATTTTGTCCCCATGTTTGTGACAATGAGATCTAGTATATTTTCTCCTCTCGTGGGAACAGTGACTAGCTGTTCCATGGCATTTGAATTTATGAACTCCAGGAACCGTTGGGCTAGAAAGTTAGGGCTTGAGTAATGTTCCCAGTCTATATTCGGGTAGTTGAAATCACCCAATATGATGGTGTTTGGAGATACATTTATACCCTCCAGTGTCTTCAGGAAGGCTGTGTGGGGTTCCTGAGTTTGAGAGGGTGGCCTGTAGCATGCTACAATTTGTAGAGCAGTTTTGCCTATGGTTAGTTGCACCTGGATGGTTTCCGAAGCTTCGTGCGTTGCCACCAACCTGGTGGTGTGAGTATCCTTTATGAATATGGATACACCCCCTCCTTTTGTGGTGTGGTCCGGGTTTTGGGGCCGAACGCATGATATGAGGTAAAACCTAATAGTGCCCGGGTGCTCTCAGGAGCCTTGAACCAGGTTTCAGTTACAGCACAGACATCGATGTTCTCCATACTGAGAAGGGCCTCGAGTGCGTGCATTTTGAGATTTAGACTTCTGGCATTGAGCAGCATTACCCTCAGTTTCTTCCCATTTTTGTTTTCTAGGGTGGTAGGTTTAGAATTTGAGCCTTGCCTAAAAGGCACTATGGGGGTGGCAAGAGCCTTAGCCAATATCCGGAATCCCAGGGGTGACAGGTGCAAGCCGTCCCTTGCGAAGCAGCGTGGCTTGTCAAGCATGTCATCCCAGGCAGACAGACACTGGATCCCCTTTGAATGACACCAGACATTAAGCCAATTGTTAAAGCTGATCATCTTGTCTCTATATTGTGGCATCATTCTTGGTGAAGGAAGGATACTGCTCAGGGTTAGGGTCATACCTGCCTGGGCTACATAATCAGAGAGCTCCTCTATGTCTCTTTTCATGTAGTCCAGGGAGGTACGTCTCAGGTCGTTCACACCAGCATGGACAATGACTGTGTCATATTTGTACTTGCCATGGAGTGACCCGAGTGCTTGTGTTATGTGGCGGATTCTAGCCCGATAGGCAGCTTACTGTGACCCTCTCCTTGTTCAGCCTGGTGAGTGGGACGTCAGTGTGTCTGACTATGGAGTCACCTATGACAAGTATGTTTGGTGTTGTATTTGGCCTTAAGGGCTGTGACTGCTTTGCACACTGCTTTTGTGGTTTATGTGTTGCTTGTGGGGTGTCTTGAGGTAGCAGTTGTTTGGGTGTCTGCTTTGGAGGCCTCTGCTGTTTAGGTAAATTTTACTCAGAGCCTCCGAGTATGTCTTTGTGTGTTTATGTGTTTGATTCAGTGGAGTGGTAGCATTATGTGAGGCTGGTTTTGTGGTGTGTGTAGTTGCCTTCTCCTCCTGTCTGGTCTTGCCAGTCCTGAGTTGAGAGAGCTCAGCCTCCAGTTTGGCTAAATAGCTGCATCTCTCGCAAGTATTTGTGTTATGTGGGAGGAGGAGAGGGTTGTCTGTGTACATGAGGCAGTTATAACATTGCCTCAAGATTCCCAGATTCACCAGCTGGACCGGAGAGGAGATTGACAACTGACCTTTGGACATGCTAGAATAATATTGGGAAATCCTTAATTGAAAACAAGGGCCAGTGGGGAGTGAGGGTGTAGTGCTTTTAATTTTTAGTGCTGACTTATATAATTGCTTTAGTGAGCAAGTGCCAGGTAACTTGAGTGCAATGTGTTACAAGTAACTAAATGCAAAACGACAAACAGTAACTTTCTTTCAAGTGAAACAAGGAAATAAGTACAGTAAGCAATGCAGATATCACTAGTGATCCACAGAAGCGCTGAGAAGTTGCGTATTAGGTGGAATTAGCTTCCAGGAAATAACAAGCAAACAAACAACAAGCATACAACAAAGCTAGATTCAGTAGGCCTGGATCTAGTCTATGCTAGAGCAAACAAGGTGAACCAATTTCAGTAAGATACAGTTCAAATATTCAGGCACTATAAACCTTTAACCAGAAAATTCCCAGCTCAGAAGGGCAGAGTCCAGCCTCTTCTCCCACAAGAGTGCAGACCACGAACCTTCTTAATGTAAAATAACTGGCCTGAAGCCCAAGTGCCTAAACCAGAACTAATACACTTGGACACTGGGCTCTCAATCAGCAGTTCCCAACTTAGAAGGATGAAAGCTACCTGTCCTGCCACCACAGTGCTTGCCACAAACCTTCCTAATGTAAAACAACTGTTCTGAAGCCCAAGTGCTTAATCCAAAAGACTTGAATGATAGCTACACTTTAATCAAGTTACAACCAAGCAGTAATAAATACCATTGAATACTTTAGAGAATGTCTGGATTAGTGCTCAAGTTACACAAACAAAGCTAGATCCAGCAGGCCCGAATCCAGTCTATGCCACAGCAAACAAGGCGCACCAACTTCAGTAAGGAACAGTTCAGATATGCATGCACTATAAGCCTTTAACCAGAAATTCCCAGCTCAGAAGGGCAGAGTCCAGCCTCTCCTCCCACAAGAGTGCAGACCACGAACCCTCTTAATGTAAAATAACTGGCTTGAAAGCCCAAGTGCTTAAACCAGAATTAATACACTTTTAGAATAACAGACACTAAGCCCTCAATCAGCAGTTCTCAACCTAGAAGGATGTAAGCTACCTGTTCTGCCACAACAGTGCAGACCACAAACCCTCTCAGTGCAAAACAACTAACTGGTCCGAAGCCCAAGTGTTTAAACCAAAAGGCTTAGAATGAGTTACACCAAGCAGTAATAAATACAATTGAGTATTTTAAGATGATGCAAAAGTAAAAAGAAGTAGGTAAAAACACAAGTACAGTAAAAGCAGATTAAATTTTTTTTTTTTTTTTTTTTTTTCTGAACAAGTGCTGAGATCAAAGAAACAGATTTGAGTGCTGAAACTAGAAAACTGGCTAGTTATAAGAAATAAACAAGCTAGAAGGCTTCCCTCAAACACAGAAGGGAATCGCTACTCTCCTCTATGCCTCACCCATATTTACAAATCTATCTAAAAAAAACCTCAGTAAAATGGAACATTCCTACAATAACATAGCCAGATTTGCAACAGGAAACCCTTTCAGAACCCACCACTGTCATAATCTGAATCAACTTGGTTGGCTTGAACTGCAAAATCAGCTCAATTTCCACCAACTGGCCATGGCCCATAAGACCCTTTACCAACCAACAAATACTCCCATACTTTCTACCCTCATCACCCCCTATACCAATCTAAAGACCCTACGATCATCACACAAACTTCTTGTAAATATTACAAAATCCAACAACAGAGCTGGGGACTCTCTCTTTTCTACTGCTGTTGGAAAATCTGGAACCTACTTCCCCATGAACTTACCTCTCTCCCCTCTATATCACTTTTCAAAAGTAAACTCAAACTCTTCCTCAAATCACACTGGTTGTGCCCCTGTGCAAAGCCTGACTAAGCAATTAGCTCTTTTATCTTGCCTCTGCCTACCCTCTTCTTCTCTCTATTCAAGTCCTACTCTCCTTGAATACAACATTCCCTAGTCCTACTATACACCCTTATTTGCATCTTCTTAAAGCTTAGCATCATAGAGACTACCTTTACTACAGTAACTATTGTTTATCATGCCTCTCTTCTTGTATTTGTAACAACCTGTTGTCTATAATTTTAACTACATTACTCTCTACTATAAATTGATTGTCTAGCTTATATGATAATCTCTGAATCTATTCCTTTAAAGTTCTTTTACCTGTTAATAATTTTTATGAATTTTGTGTGTATATTAGCTGTTTGTTTGTGTTTGTTTGTTTTTGATATCTGTTCTCTTGGAGCTTATCTCCCCGGGCCTCAACTGAAAATGGACATATATCCAGTTAGACTAGCCCGGTCAACAAATGTAAAATACATAAATAAAAATTAAACTAATGGGGCTGTGTAGGAAAACCTCCTGTAAAGCGTAAAGTAGAAGGTAATGTTAGGTCATGTGAAATAGAGCATTAAACATGCCACTTAAAAAGAGATGTCACTGAATAAAAAATGTATAGAAGGAAAGTTTCTGTAAGCCGACAAACCATAGTGCTAACAAACAACAGTAGTTGTAGCCGTAATGTATTGTTGTGCCTTTGCTTGCATGCACTCAAGGTTGTTATATATGGTTGCTTGATTAGGCAGTCTGATAAGATGTGATTATTACTGAGTTATAAAGATTCCATGATTTGTCAGTATGTGATTGTACTTGTTAAGCTGTCAGAAGATCAAATCTGTTAGTTTTCATTTTGCAATCTGTAGTGATCCGTGACACTGAGTGCTCAACTAGTTGTCAGTGTGATATGGTTAATTATGAAATGTTTAACTATTTAAGTCAACTAATGCTGATATAGTGTTCAGGCTTGCCAATATTCAGTATTCTGGCATTTAGGAAAAGGTTTTGGTGAATGCTCAACTCACCCATGGCAGCGTCGAATACTCAATAGTAAACACACACACACACACACATATATATTATATATGTATATATATATATATATATATATATATATATATATATATATGCCTAAACACTAAATATTGACATAAAACATATCTAAACTCTTTAATATCAACAGCTAAACATATCTAAACACTAAATATCCACAAAACCTTACCACATCCAAAACCAATGTTTTTGCAGGAGGCAAGCTCCCTTGCACCTCCCACACCCCCTACTAATTTTATGTGCCAACTCCAAAATTGCACATCAGGGGAAGGGGCATATTCCCTTACCTGGTATAACTTCAATTTTGTTGAAATTTAGTGTTTAGATATTTTTACCTGTCGATATTAAGGAATTTATATATTTTTATGTTGATATTTAGTTATAACTATACCTATCTATCCATCAATCTATCTATATAAGTATATATTATCCACACACACACACACACACACACACACACACACACACACACACATATATATATATATATATATATATATACAGCGAGAGAGAGATATGTATACACATAGATATTTACGTTATAAATGGGATGGTAATAGACTTTACTGTGGTTCGATGAATTAAAAAGGAATGCTATGATTTATATGTCAAATTTAGAAAGCCAGTATCATAACCCGTATGTTCACAGTGTAATTTAAATTTTCTAAATGGAGTAACCAGGACATAACTCAGACAAAACAGAATCCCATGACTGCAATTTTTCCATTTAATGGGTTGCCCTTCAAAGAGGGCTGGCATGTTACAGCAAGTAAAGGAAAAACAAATCTGGGTGAGCAAGTACTGCAGAGAGAAGAGGTGTTCAGACATAGAGAGTATTGAAGACACAGTAAGTTAGCCACAGGCATTAACAGAAACCATTCTGAGGATGGTCATAGTATTTCCTGTGTAAATATAGAAGAAGCAGTATAAATAATTAATTTCCCACATTTATCACGGTCTGTGAATATTCTGCCCGTATGTGCATCTACTATGCATTTCTGTCACCATTAGTGATGACTCAAACAGACTACATCAAAATAACAGAAAATGTTTACAAATAAAATTACCATGATTTACATATTTGTGCATATTTTACCACAGCAGTTAATATGAGTAACTTACTTAGGAATAGCTTTCCATACCCTCACTGAGATATGATTTCCAAAACTGTACGGTGTTTTCATTTTTATACTATACTGAAAAAGCTGCATCTCAGTCTCGTAGTGCAGACCTTTGGCTTCATCTTACTGTACAATAACAAGACAGGGGACGGTTAAATGCTGAGCTGTAACTGGCTCAGAATACTATGCCAAATGATCTGTGAGAAACTGCTAATGTATCTTCCAAGATAAATCACTGTAACCCTGCTGAAAGAAATGTCTTTTAATGCATTTGTCCTGCTCACTTCCAACAACATCAAACATCAGTAATAACATTAACTCAGTATTAACTTCATTACAATGATAAACAGAGCAGGTTATAACTTCTACATTTATTCATCATATCATTAATTCATACACTCAGTCAGACAAACATTTTATTGTCATCCTTCTGTTCGTGTCTTATATTTCTTTTATTATTATTATTATTATTATTATTATTAATTATACTTCTGTGCCTTTCATCACAGTTTTTAATACAGTAATATACCATTCTGTTACTCTTTCCTGAGCAAACTCCTACTTCCCAATATCCCAGCACAGATGTGGCTTATAAAACTGATCGTAGTGTAGTAAATATGTTTAGATCAACTGCTTTTAAAGGGAGAATAACATTTCCTCTAACAATTATCATGTCAACAATGCAACTTGCAATTACACCATTTTTTCTGTTTTGTACTGCTGCTGTCTAATTATTAGGTTTGATTTCAGAGTTCTTGTCCTCTGTAAAAGTTAATACCACTCTAATTTTCATTTAATAAAGCTCAGGTATTATTGCATACACTGCAGAGTTCCCATGAGGTCCCATTGAGACAAAGATAATTTACAAGGAAGATCAATTTCACAGTACAATCCTAGACACATGGGGGGGGGGGCTAGTCAGCCTAAGCAACCTGTCTTTGTATGGTGGAAGGAAATCTATGTACTCAAAGAAGTCCCATACATGCAGAGGAAGAACATCAAAACTCCATTCCAAGTGCAACATGCTTTGCTAAGACACAGTCACATCCCTTTTATATCACATGACATATTCGGAAAAGAAAATTCCCTAGCAAAGCTTAGCTGTAATATGAATCATAGCTCTCAACTGCCTAGATTTTCACTTACTGTCCAGATTTATGCATGATATGTTTGGTCTGTTCCTCATACAATTTGTGATTTTTCTGGCAAATCACTGAGGATTGGAGTTACTAAATGATGACAGACAATTGAGTTTCAGTCTTCATATTATTCCTAAAATGCATGCTAATGCAAACCCTGTTATTCTAGCACCTTTCTACATTTATAAGAACAATAATTCAAATCTATCCCTTGTTTTGGGTCTTTGTCCCCCGTTATTTTTGGCTTTGTCCAGATTTATTTGCACTGAGGTTGAGAGGTATGATGTGAATAGATAGGTAGTGTATCATTGACTGCATAATGTATCTCAATAAAGTACTGTTTAGACAAATGATATACTGTAGTGTAACATCTTATCGCAAATGCTCAACCACTACCATGAGCTAAGGGAAGGGAATTTTCACTCACTATGAGAAAAATTACACAGGATCAGTCATCGTCCACTAATTGTGAATATACTGGAATGGGTATTATAAGACACTATTTATTCTGTATAACACTAACTTGAAGAAAAGTGCTAGCAAAAATAAGCATTCATAAAAGCTTTCTTAGAAAACAATCAAGTTCTAAACAAAGTTATTACTGTTTAAGATGGAGAGGAAGTTGGTGCCCTCCTTAAACACACAAACATATTAAAATCAGGAACACCAACCTTAAGGGGAATTAGTGACTACACCCACTCTGCGTACTTTATTGCTTGGGGAGATACTTCACTGGCCAATGTCATTATCATTCACCCCCGTAAACGTTCACAAACACAAGAATCGGTTGCTGCTTCAAACCATAGGCTAGGTAACTGTTTTACATGTATTCCCTACCTTTTTATCAGGAGTAGTTGGGTTGAATTCTAATTTCTTCCCTTGGTGCTACCAATGCTCAGAACATTTCCCATTGTAACGTATGTAGTGCAGCATCAACTTTTGTATCTGATCTCTGTACTGGGGATTTTCTCCTCTTCCCACTATTCTGTGATGGACAGTGAGTTAGTCTATATAAACATGATGGATAGGGGCAAAATCCTTCTGGGGAAAACAGCGGCAGTAGCTCACTCACCCCCTGCAATACTGCTTGATGTCACTTGTGTTACTGTGTTGTCATGATAAAGAAAATGCTTCTTGATTATTTTCATCTCAGTCACAGGGAAGCATTTTACATTTCTAAATCCACAACAGTTCAATTGGTAAGTATTTGTCATATTATTAAGAACCATCTAGCCTTTTTCTAAAAACAGGAGAGAAATGTATGTTCTTTTGCTCCTTTCACCTTATAAAGAAAATACACTGGTTTCTTTTCTTGAGCTCATTCCTCTGATTTTGATCTGACCTGGATTCTCATCTTTTACTCCTAACATGCTTCTTCTTGAGATGTTTCAATGTGTTATTCCCTTCATTTTTTCAGTAGGTTGTCACTACTGGCATGTTAACTGACTTCACCAGTCAGACAGTCCTGACTTTTCACAGTCAGTGTTTTGATTGGTTGCACACAATATCCATCTCTGTCTTTTTGAAATGACACTGGTAGCAGAAATTAGCAAGGCTAGAGATAAGGGAAATATACAACCAAATAATGCAGTGCTGGCAATACAGTCCAAACCACACTTTCATTCATTCATTACTCATTTTCTCATATGTCTGTATCCTATTCATGGCTGCAGAGGAGCTGGAGTCTATCCTGGCACTCAGTGGATAAAGGATAGGGAACCAGTCTTTCTAGAGTTCTTCTAAGCAGATTTACAAAAAAAGCACAAGAATTTCCAAGTACCACCTTGACACTTTCTTCGTCAAATAATTGTAGGACTCTTTATTAGTGGAGACCAGCTCATGGTCAAATGAGCTAGCAGCTAAATCATTAAATGAAAGTCTAAACTTTTTAATGTGTCTTCTTATTCAAATCACTGGTTATGAGATACTTTAGTTACTGCTTGGAGTACTGACCCCCTGTGGTCATTGAATGACTGAAAATCAAAAGCAGACAATATGTTAAATGACTATTAGTTGGACATATCTGGGGGCATTCTGACAAAATTTTGAAGTAACACTACAAGTTCTTCATTGTCACACTATGATGATTCAGAGACATGAAGGAATCCCATTGAGAAGAAGCTTATTAGTGACTCATTTGCATGTCACTCTATTGAATAACTAACATGACAGAAAAACAGTGATATTTCTCCAGAGTAGTAACCTTCAGACAGACACACACACACACACACACACACACACACACACACACACACACACACACACACACACACACACACATACACACACACACACACACATTCTCTCTCGCATTCCATCATGCATACACATTCTTATAGATAACAGTTCTGCTCCTGCCATGTATAAAATAAAAAAAAATCTGGAACTCCATCTCCCTAACAGTAAGAGAGTGTTTCTCACTAACTATTTTCAAACTACAACTAAAGTCTCACTTACGCAACTCCTGGCATTGCAAATGTTCTGCACCAGATTATCACATTTCTCCTCTTTAACCTCATCCCTGCTCAGCTCCCTCCATCTCCTCCTCTTACCTGCACTGTAACTCCCCCTCCCTCCCCTTCTGTCATACTCCTTCACCCTCAATAGCCCTTGTCTTCTATTTGTCAAATCTAGCTCTTTCACCACTATTTCTCTTCTGAGGCTTATTGCTTTCTGTTGAAAATGGCAATAATATGGCTGTCTGCATACTTTATCAGATTTGAAACGCAATTCTCCCTCTTTTTGAAAAATGTTGTAAAGACTATTCTATATTATTGCCAGTCAAATGTTAGTGTCACTCTGTCTAGTGCTGTTGTTTGTACATTGGAGCCTTTATCCTCAGGCCTCTGCTGAAAAATGGGTCCTGTGCCCTGTTGGTCTTTCCCAGTAAACAAAAGCAATAAATAAATAAATGAAATAAAAATAAGCCATACATTCTCATTGTTTTTATTCCAAAATAACATGGTAGAACTTGTCCTAGAATCACTTTACCATGCTGGTAAATCATGATGTACAGCTCTTGGGTGGAGTACATGACTAATTTACATTATCTACACCCATGGAATAACACATTTGCTTACAGCTGTATCCATTACAGGAGTGCTCAGTACATTATGTGTTTCTGAATATCCCCCCAACATGTCTGCTGTCTTTTCTGTCTTGGAAATACCTTATAGTTTCCAGAGATTTACACAAGTTGCAGAATTAGTTATTTTCTCAACACAAGGTATGAGGTAAACTGTAATAAACTGAAACATTTTACTATATTGAGAGAAAAATGCTTGAAAGGTGCACTAATTCAATTGGAGCTGTAGTAAATTAAAAAGAAATAGTGTGCATGAAACTTAAGGGTGGTACTCATAGTCATAGGTTCATTGGAGATAAATAAGCTAATAGCTCAAGAGTCCTTAAAAGCCTAGCGATATTTATCCTGATTTTCCCAATTTTCAATAGCTAGGTGTGCAAAATTCACACTATGCTATGGTGTCTAATTCAGACTGCCTCTGTCCATGAGAGACCTCAGCAGGAAATGTATAATTACCCATCCATTAATCTAGTTTGCACTTGAAGAGGGTCAGGGAAAGGCTTTACTTCACGTAAATGGGAAGTTTGTTCCAAAGAAGGGATAGCCTCTGAAAGACATATCTATCTCACCAGAATGATATATACATGTCAGACGCTAGGTTAGGATCCTTAGAATGAGTGACCCTCTTACAGTTTGATTTACGAATGTGTAACATTTCCATCAGGGCCAGACCAGAGACTGCCCTGTAAGCCAGACACAGATCATCCATTAGTGGTCTGTATGAGATAGAATACAGTAGAAGGGCTTTCAATCTTTCTGCATAGGACTTGTTTTTTTATACCTCATATCGTCCTGGTGAGAAATCTCTAGGATCGCTCCATATGTTGCAGATGTCTGGGGAGATGCATGCAAAAGGGTGCATTGTACTCAATTACTGGTCTAATGAGGACCAAGTACAATAGAATTATAATGTCCTTTGATCTAGATGCTGTGCCCTTACTTAGGAGTTGTGCAACATAGAAGGTCTTCCACACCACTCTACACTCATAATGGTCAAAGTTCAGATTACTAGCAATAACCTGCAAAATTAGAAGCATGGTGAATGGATGCCACTACTGTGTGCTATGCCAAAGTTTCATATCCCAGGTGTTTCCAAAATTACCATCAACCACAGCAATATTCCACAGCAACAATTCAATTAAAAAAACAGTCAGGTCATATTCAAGCAGAAATTACTTTAACAGTCAACTACAACAAAACAACTAGCGTTTTATCCCTAATAACATCCAGGACTTCATCAGTCTATTATCAATCTGAGGACCCAGATCATGTACCACTGGGTCTAGTCTTGATGGGGTGCTGCTATACTATAAGCCATTAAACATAAGTGCAGTGGGTACATGTACTGGTCACACTGAAAATTAAGCAAGACATGATTCATAAATTCATAAAATCGTAAGTTCAAAGACAACATTTTAGGGCTCCAGATATGGTACCTAGGCCTTTCTACCAGCCCATGTATCTACATTTTTCTTAAAAGTTTCCAAACTCTTAAATTATTTAACATTAAATGGGATGTCATTCCATAGTTTTGTAATTCTAACAGAAATATACTGAGAGCTCATTACAGAATTGCCCATTTTCATTATAAAATGCATATTGTTATGCTTATGTGTTTTAATGCAGGTATTAATTTTTGAATTGAATATGATTTGTAGAACTGCATCATAAAAAATTGTATGCTAAGATTACTTTAGCCCGAATATATGTACAACAGACACTGAATAATTGTAATGCCTCACGTTGTGATTTATATCCCATGTTCTTCAGTTTCATAATTTGTTTTGTAAATTTCCTTTGAACTCCCTCCAGCCTTCTCAGCTGTACTTGTATAGGCATAGAATGAATCATTATATTTCAGGACAGGTCTGAAGTTTTGAATATTAGTATTAATACACGTTCATCCTTTGTTGATAGTTTTCTTAACAAATAGCCCCTATGTTTAGTAGTTCTGGCTACTATAAGCTCTGAATTAGATTTAAAAGAAGAATTTGAAGTAATCAGCATTCCTAAATATTTATATTCCTTGACATTATCCAGATGAGAAGAAGTAATCTGGTTGTTTAATAATTTTATTTGAAAAATACATAACTTTGCACTTATCTATACTAAATGATAATCCTGTGTCTTTTGCCCGGTCACTACATTTAGATATTAATTTAGCTCATTTACATCAGAAGGTTTTTGTAGCATAAAGCCAATTTTACAATCATCAGCATACTTTGATACCCAATAACTCAATATTTTGGGTTCTTTGTAAATGTTGATAACACCAGATTAAACAAGGCAGGGCCTAACACAGATCCCTGAGGAGAGCCAGCCTTTATATCTAAGTAATTAGAGTCAACACTCTGAATCTTAACACTCAGTTTTCTAGCCAGCAACCAATTTTCAATCTACCTTGTAATGTAACTGTTTATTTTATAATCACTTAAACACTTCATAATAACCACATGTGGTAACCTATCAAAAGCCTTGGCTAAGTCCAAAAAAATTGCATCAGAAGACAAACCCAAATCAAGAGCTTCTGTTATATAGTCTTAAAAATTAACTAGTTGCTCAGTGTTGATCTTCCTTTAGTGAAACCATGCTGATCAATATCTAGTGTATCTACACTATTCTCAAAATTAGTTATAATGTCCAATAAGTACCTCTCAAAACACTTTCAAATTAGTGAAGTTAAACTAATTGGCCTGCAGTTTTTCCAATTGGTCTCTCCTTCCTTTCTTATAAATAGGAGATACACATGATAGTTTCCACAATTAGGGGCCTTTTTTAAAGTTAATCTAGGTGTCAGTGTACTCTTTGTTGTAAGAAATGGATTGGCTGTAATCAGGTCTGGGCCCATGGATGTCGTATCTTTTAACTTTGAAAAGGCAGCTAGTATGACTGATTCAGATACACGTGGACAAGAACCTGTCACCAAATTACACTGCCAATCACCCAAGGTAGTCAAGCCAATGTTAGTGTAAAAACGATTAAATTCATTAGCTTTCCTACTAACATCTCTAGTGGCTTTATCTATTAATAATGTAAATTCTGAACTGTCTCTTTTGTCTGAGTTATTTATATATTTATAAAATTATTTCTTATTCTTTCAATTGCAGATCAACTTACTTTCATAACAAGCCTTAACATCCTTAATTTTATTTTTAAAAAAACAAGTAATCTCCGTGGTATCCCCGAAGTCTCAAAACAACCCACTAAAGTGTAGTGGGTCCAAAAACAAAACAGTGTAAGAAACTTCTCTGTGTGGAAGATTTAAAGTCTGTATATTTCTAGTTAATCACTGTATATTAATCAGATCAGACAATAGTAGTAGAAGTAGCGAACATAAACTCGTCTTAAGTCAAAACAAAACAAAACAAAAAATAATAATAGAAAATATATAATTGCACAGCATTACTAAGTATTCAAAAGAAATCCAAGCAAGGCAGGCAGTCTGTTTCCAGTCGAAAATCCTTTATTAAGTACACAGACAAGCGATCCAAGTAAAACAAAAATAGAGTAATAATTTCCTCACAAGCTTTCTAAATATATATATACTTTTATCAGGCATGGGAGTGGTTTATTGTGCTGTAAAACAAAGTGTTATTGGTACACATGTTAAATTCACATCCCTTCCCCCATCAGTGTGACATTCGAGCTGGCCCTTCCCTACTTAGTATCTGTCATAATAATATATAACCCTTATGTACTTTAAATAAAATTTATAATGATGTGGTACCTCTTATTTAACCAGATTATTAAGCAGATTATTAAGTCTGTGATTTTATCCAAGACAATATACTACATGGCTGGAAATATATCAACCTTAGTTCATCTGGCAATCAAAATATATATATAAATATATACATATACATTTTGCATGTAAAAATCAATTTCTGTTTTCATAACCTATTGTTAACAAAGATCGCTTTCGTCCTTCTAGACTTCTTCAGGCCTGCGTACAAGAACCCTAAAAACAATCTATAAAAAAATATATAATTGTATAATTAGTAATGTTATTACACATAATTTTGAATAAAGTGGAAAAAAGAACCAGATAAAAATAAAAAAATGTATGTATGATGATGGAAACAAAATATACACTTAAATTACAACTGATTTAAAATGGTATTTAAAACCAACTGGCAGAATAAAATAAAATACAATTAGTCATGTAAACAATGTGGCAATTTTCTATGTTCCAGTGCACTTTTAATGGAACAGTAGTAGTTTAGCCCAGGCTTCCTAAAAGAGTTCAGCTTTAATTGCCACATGAGTTCATGTTTCTCCAGAATATTCGGGATATGTCTCCTTCAAGATCACCAATGTCTATGCAATCCAGGATCTGGAACTTAAAACCTGTGTGTCTTTTATGAAGAGAAAGGTGTTTGGCCAGTGCATTATTTTTACATCCAGAGCGGATTTCTGACAGATGACATGAAATCCTACGCTTGAGTTTATTTACAGTCTTGCCCACATAGAATGCATCACATTCATTGCACTGTGCCCTGTAAATTACTTCTGTAGAGTTACAGTCACCACCTGCACTGGTTTTAATGATTTTCTTTAAATAAGGGCAATAAAAACTATCACCTTGCTGTATAAATATACAAAATGTACAATTAGTTTCACATCTTTTAGTGCTTTTCTCATATGGTCTAGGTTTAAATTCAACAAAACTTCTAATGTTCCTGGCCTTCCTATAAACAAATGATGGGGCTTCACCTAAGATGTTAATCAGAAAAGAGTTTCATGTGACAATGTTCCAGTTTTCTTCGATAATGTTTTTGATACTGTGATAATCCAAAGTGTATGTCAGGATGCAGCTATTTTTACATTTGTTATTCTCTGTGGAATTACTTAACATTTTTCTACTGGGGAGGTTGAGTGAAGGTGCTTCAGTCCTTTTCAGTTCTATAATGGGTTCCAGAATGTTTTTTAACATCTGACTTTCATAGACTCTCCCTAAAAAATCATTCTCTAAGTTGTTCCGGTTTCTCAAAAATGGTTCCATCTCTGTGGTAATTCTAGCTACTCTATAGCCTTGGGGCTTCACTACATTATACTTGTTTTTTGTAGGATGTAGACTTTTACTGTGGAGTAATAAGTTAACCCTCGTTGGTTTTCTGAATAGATCAGTGGTGATTCTGTTATGGTTGGTGTCCTTGGAAATCTGCATATCTAAGAAAGTGGTTGAAGTACAGCTATGGGAAGAGGTAAACTTCAGTAAGTAGGTTGTTTGATTGAGGTAAGTGATAAAATCTCCAAGCTGCAAGGTGTCACCTTCCCACACAATAAAGATGTCATCAATAAAACATAAATAGCATGTGATATGCTGCATGTAGTCTGTGTTGTGTAACACAAAGTCCTCCTCCCATTTGCCCAGGGCTATGTTAGCTATGCTGGGAGCCATGGCAGCCCCCATTGCTATACCAGATTTTTGTCTGTAGTGTTTGCCATTGAAAGTAAAGAAATTGAAGTCCAGTAAAAGATTAATGAGCTTGCTTAACTTTTTCAGTTGTGCCTGTGTACCCTGATTATGTTCTTTAAAAGACTCCATAGCTGCTGCTATACAGTAATTATGAGGGAGCACTATGTACAAGGATTCCATATCAATAATTAATAAAATACTGTCAGCTTCCACTGTAATGTTTTTTATTTTCCTCAAAAAATCCATTGAATCTCTTATGTATGACTTATTCTTTTCTGCTAGAGGTTTCAGCAAGTAATCAAGGTAAATGGCTGTGGCTTCCGTAAGGGAACCTCCACTTGCTACCACCGGTCTATAAGGTGGGTCTTCTCTGTTCTTGTGTGGCTTTGGTATTCCAAAACAGTAAGGTAAATGTAGACATGGGCTCCATAAATAATTATAAAGATTTTCAGTGATAAGTTTTTTTTCCCATAATGTGGTAAGATTAGTGTTCCATAAATCATATGCTCTTTTTATGTCATCCATGGTAAATAACTCATAAAATCTGTTATCCTCCAGCATGTTCTCTATCTTTTGGTTGTAGCTAGTGGTATCAGTCACAAGTATACCTCCTCCCTTGGCTGCCTTTATTACACGCCTGGATTTATCAATGCCTAGCTCATGCAATGCTTTTCTTTCTCCCTGTGTTAAGTTATAAAGTTTTTTCTTAGGAGGTTTTTTAAGCAGTTTCCTTTTATCCATCTCACATTTCACTTCGAAAGCAGCTAGTGTTTGATGTAGTGGTTGACAATAGCTGCTAGGCCTTTTTATAGTTTCATCAATAGGCTTATTTTCAGTGTCATTACTTTTGCCATGAAACTGTACCCTTAAGTTGAGCTTCCTCACAAGCATTTTAAGGTCTATCAGTACCTGAGCAACCTCACTCCTGCAGCTTGGTACAAAAGTAAGTTCTTTGGACAACAAACTGTTTTCCTCTTCCGTCACTACTTTAACAGAGTGGTTCCAGATAAGTGGAGCACCTGTTATTGTGGCACCTGTTATTGTACCTGTTATTATGGCTGGTTCCTCCATCTGAGCCTGGGACCTGGGTTGCAGTTGGGGTTCCAGTCAGGACTGCCCAGGTATTGTATTTCCCTCACCCCTGTCCACTGTTTGGTTCTCCTGTCCCCTTGGGAGTTCATGGATAGAGTATGAGACTTCTGGAATTCCTCCTCTGCTTTCTGGAATCTCGGTGAATTGTAATAGTATTCCTCGCTGTGGTTGTGATATGGGGGAACCTGGTAAGAGGGACAAACTCTGAGGTTCTGGTGGTAGTTGTCGTTCTTGTTCTGGTACTGGTGTTGGCTTTGGTATTGGTGTGGTGGTTGATGTCTGTGCTGTCAATACTGGTCTTCCTGAAGAAAGTGGTCTCTGTGAAGGTGCTGCTTCTCCTGCTAGATGGATTGTCTTTTGTCCCGGTTGTCCTGGTAGTCCTGTAATTCGTCCTGTAGAACTCTTTGTCAGTTCTGGTTGCCACTGTGGCTAATGTTCCTGTCCTGATCCTTCTGTGATGTTAAAGGCTTCTGCGGAGTGTTGATAGCCAGAGGGGATTGGGATTGTGGGGAATGAGATATTGGTCTCCTGGTGGTCCTGTATTGTGCCCCTGTCTGGTTTTGTGCGAGGATCTCCCCTGGGAAAATCCCATTGAGGTCTGCTGGCATGGTTATACTTTCCCTTATATCCCCTGTAATAACTAAAACCTTGTCTGTTGTTGGTTCTCCTGTTGTTATTATTGTACCTCCTAGTAAGTTTCCCAGGATCATCTTTATCCAGCTGATCTCGTTTCATTTTATTAATCTTTCTTTCTTTAATGGACTGCTCATATCCTTTCACTCTTTATTTAAGCAGCTCAAATTTAGCATCTAGATTATTGTGGTTCTCATTTTCCAATGTTGTTTTTAAAGATGTGATGTCAGACTTTGTAGCTTCCTGCACACTAAGGTTGTTCCTTACTAGCAGACAAATAAGTTTGTAGCTGGCATCCTCTAAAATATCTTCCCATTCCTTAGAAAGTGAATCATCCATACTTTTCCACATTGGTCTTTTGTTCAATCTAAGTCCCCGAGGTAGTCTCTTCTTATCTGTGCATTTTTGTAAATAAATGTTTTCCCGGTAGAGACCCTGCATGCGTTTCAGTTGCTTTTCTAGTTTAGAAAAAGTCTCTGAATTCATATTTTCTAGGCCCATTCTTCCCTGTCCATTTTCTGTATCAGTTTGTATCTGATCTGCTTCTGTATCATTCCAGATAGGTACAGTTAGTAAATCTTTTAGCCTGTCATTATCCATGTCTTAAAATATTGGAATTCCACACCGATTCAGGGATCCTTTAACAGAACAAAAAACTTGGTCTCAGAAACCAAAATACCAACAAAAAACAAGTAATCTCCGTGGTATCCCTGAAGTCTCAAAACAACCCACTAAAGTGTAGTTGGTCCAAAAACAAAACAGTGTAAGAAACTTCTCTGTGTGGAAGATTTTCAGTCCATATATTTCTAGTTAATCACTGTATATTAATCAGATCAGACAATAGTAGTAGAAGTAGCGAACTTAAACTCGTCTTAAATCAAAACAAAACAAAAAAAAAATAATAATAGAAAATATATAATTGTACAGCATTAAAAAATTTACAGTATTCAGTATTCAATATACAGTACAGCATTCGAAAGTAATTCAAGCAAGGCAGGCAGTCTGTTTCCAGTCGAAAATCCTTTATTAAGTACACAGACAAGCAATCCAAGTAAAACAAAAATAGAGTAATAATTTCCTCACAAGCTTTCTAAATATATATATACTTTTCATCAGGCATGGGAGTGCTGGGTTTATTGTGCTGTAAAACAAAGTGTTATTGGTACAAATGTTAAATTCACATCCCTTCCCCCGTCAGTGTGACATTCGAGCTGGTCCTGCTCTACTTAGTAGCTGTCATAATAATATCTAACCCTTATGTACTTTAAATAAAATTTATAATGATGTGGTACCTCTTATTTAAAAGATTATTAAGTCTGTGATTTTATCCAAGACAATATACTACATGGCTGGAAATATATCACCCTTAGTTCATTTGGCAATCAAAAAATATATATAAATATATACATATACATTTTGCATGTAAAAATCAATTTATATTTTCATAACCTGTTGTTAACAAAGATCTCTTACATCCTTTTGGACTTCTTCCATTCCAGAAAGCAGAGGAGGAATTTGAGAAGTCTTTCTGTCAAAGGTGGAAACAGTAAACTAGAGCAGCTGTTTGTCATTTAATTTTGTAGTAGGCCATTGTAACCTATGTAGCATTGCTGCATGCATTGTGCAAGCTTACTGAAAGGTTTGTGAGTGTGTACTTAATGTTTTCATATACTGCTAATGTATAATACAGTCAATATATTTAATTCATTGATTTTATACAACACAGCACTGTTTGTAAATGTACTACTGTGAATGCATATCTGCACCCATTTAAATGAATAAAATAGAAGCCTAAGTATGTAATAATGAATGACAGCATGTGAGGCAATTTATTATGTTTGTTAACTAAACTGGTGGACTGATCCATACAAATCCTTAGCCTTGACATTCATAGCTAAAGAGAGATGTTTGCTACATTACAAACAGTTTTGAGTGTTCAGTATAGTAGATGTAAATCTGAGCATGCTGCAGTATAACACATTTATCACTTACATAATTGTTTTAATGCAGTGATGATTATACAAATATATACAATTCTGATGTACAGTCTGCATTCAGATGCGGTATATTTTTTATAAACAAGTGAGTTGGAAACTGAAATATCATAATGAGGATTGTGACTGGGTGTCTGATCACAACCAGTTTATGTGTTTGAGAATAAGTGCCAGGAAATTCTTCTAAACAGAAATGCATCAGGGTGAATCTAGACACTGTGTTGAGAACACGCAATGAAAGGGTTTGATCAATGACCCAATCATAATTCTTTGTAGTACAGGGAGCTTCATCTGCTCCTTGTACTACCAGTTACATGAAAAAAAGTGTAGAAGCGTCACATGTTTTACTGTTTTTGAGAGACGGTAAAGAGCTTAGCGCTTTTAGATATTGCTAACATTCACTTAAAAATTTAATTGAACAGCAGCTTCTGTATCGGTACGCATTTTCTGAACAATAAGAAGCATGAAGCGCTAATGACTGTAGTCCTCAGTGATTTACCTTAAAAACAAAAACATTTATGAGGGATAGAGCAAAAATATGATCCAAAATCATGGAGCTGTGAGGCACAGACAGCAGGAAGTCTGGTTATATTTTGTGTTTAATATTTTGTCTGTTCTTCAATTTGAGTTTGAATGTTGGTAACCCACAATTCCATTGGAGTGGGCAGGGCTGCATAATTATGTATGCAGATCTTATGTTAATCAGTGTCCAGATTTTTGTCCCCTTGTACCTACTTTTCATGGGCCTTTGTCCAGATCTTTGATATTTCCAGGGTGAGAGGTATGAAGAGAGGCATTTCTCATTTGGAAAAGATGTCATCTATACCACTTTTCAGAATGCTTTTCTGATGAGTAACATCTGTGTTACAGCATATCAAAATGAGTTATATTTGGAAAGTGCCATACACAATGTCCCCCAAAGACAGTGTTGGTAATTATCCCAGAGATTGTAACCAAATGCTAGCATGTGAGTTTGATGCTGAGTTACTCTGATGAGGGGATCAACTGGATGCAGGAGAGCCTCTTGATTTTGCTATAACAGTGCTGTGTAACCTAAATCTTGACAGAGAGGTTCTACCATATGATGTGGAAGTTTGTTGAGCAAATACTAGGAGAATTCACATGAATGTATGCAACACTTTGTTAGGACAGACTTGGTATCTGGCATACACTTCCAACATACATGCAGACACTCATCCATGTCTGAGTCTGGGGGCTGACATGGATGCTCTATGTGCCACCATATTGCACATGATGATGATCATCATGGCATTACCTCTGACCTCAACCTTTCCCATGTTTTGGTAAATTTCCTCACATATACCCTGAAATATTCTAAACATCTCTACCTAACTCTCAGTGGCATTAGCCTGAGCATGAACTATGCCACAGGACATCTGCTGCTGGGCAAACAAGGCAACTGTGTGTCTCTGGAGCTAGCTGTGAGAGATGTCTTCATCTGCCACCCCTGTGTACAAGCATAACCATGGGTAACAGTTCCACAGATAAGGTTGTGTCTTCCTCCCGGGATTCAGCTTGTACACAAGAAAGAGGTGTTGAGCTCTATGGTATTTCCCCACCTGTTGTAATGACATTTTCTCATTATGCTGAGTATGCATGCCTGTGTCAATAACTACAGAATTATAAACCTGCTATGGCGTGGGGCCCCTGCCAGCACACTGTGAGACTGTGTGCCACTGTCGTGATGCCCTCTCATAAGTTTGAGGGTAATACCATCATTGTCAGTAGCCATTCTGCTGTCAAAATCAACCTGTTTGTAGCACTAGAGCATGTGATTTCTTCTGTTTCTGACCCTGTTAGGAAATACATAATGATGAGGTTAATGTGATCTGTAACAGACATATAGCTTTCCACTGACGTTAGGATGCCCACACTTACCATGTCCTGTCTACAGAAATGGAGCTACAATTGACATTGATGGACTACCTGATAAGGTAACATTTCAGTTTTATGTACACTGTTATTATGGCAAATACATATGTCCTGAAATTACTGATGCCAGCAAAATGCTGACCTTCTGCACTGTCTGTATGTGAACGGTATAGGTACCTAAAAGTACCACTGTCCACATCACCAAGAATGAATTTTGCAAGATCCTCCTCCTCTTCTGCATCAAAGTTATTGCCCCTTAAAGACAGTAGGAACTCCTCATCAGTTGTTAAGGGTTGGATGGTGGGAGGCCCACCTACAGTGCTGCAACAGGCAATTGCATTTTGCCAAGCCTTTGTCCTGGCATGGTCCACCATGTCATTTCCTACACTCTGTCGAGGTGCATTTCCTTCCCCACATAGCATTTATGTCAGCCACAACTTGATTTCACGTCTTTGCTCTCTGCTTGCTTTGACCCCACCCCTTTTCCAACAAATACATTTTCCATATATCTTAAGAGCATTCATGAGGTTGTGTTTTTTGTCAGTAGTAGAATTGCCCCTCCTCTACCTTGCTCCCTAACGCTGCAACATCTTTTTCCCTAGAAATACAAGTTCTGAAGTAATTATACACACCTACCCTTCGTGAGTACAATAATTTCCATACCATGCATTTGACTGACTCACCTGACATAAGCAAAACAAAAACAAAAAAAATACCTGTACACATTTCAGGTTTGCTAAGTCCCTGCTTCACTCTTGCAATGCCTTTTTTCCCTTTCTATTCTTGTATGTATTTCACATTGGTCACCTGGCTTATTTGTAAGTATGTCTACTGTGAAATGAAGGCTTAAGAGGCAGTTTTAGAAGAGTGGGGGAAAGACATTGAAAAGCAATTGGTTAGTTGTTCATTCCTTCACTTGTATTAAGATTGTCTGCACTTGAAGACATCACAATGAAATGCAATGGTAATTTCCTATTTCCAGTGATTTTATTCATTTACTTATTTTTTTAAGTTTTTTATTTAATTTATACTTTCTGTTCACCGTCACATAAACACAGAGTCCAGTGTCAGTCAAGATGGTGAACTTTAGGCTTCTAATTCAGCTTTAGACAAGTTGTAAAATTTTCTAAAATGATCTCGTTCATATACATCATATAACTGTTGTTCACAGATATTATGAAAAGCTGTGACTACAGGATTACTAACTGATATAAAAGTACTAGATTTCCTACAAGCCTGAGATTCTACTGGCAGGGAATTATTAAAAACTAACTTCAAGTTCAGATTTTGAGTAAATACTTTTAAATCAGTAAGAGCACTTACTAAGCTGTCTTTCATTGCAGGAATAAACTTCATACCTCGACTTAATAAACAAACATCAACATTTGTAAGGTCTAGGTCTGATAAATTAACCACAGGACAGTCATTTCAAATTCAATTCTTACCATTTCTTAAGAAGTTCAGGTTACTTGTTTCCATAAGAGGGCATTTTCAAAACCCTCAATCCCTGTGGGATAATTTCAAGTTCAAGGTAAGTTGAGAAACTAAAGCGCTGCCATTGCAGCCTTTTGAAAAATTGTACCTTCTGTTTCAGGAATTTAATACATTGTAAAAATTCATCAGAGGAGTCTGATGAGGAAACAGAAGAGTTCCCTGTTGGAAAGCCAGTTGGTCGTTGTAACAGTGGATTAGTGCGATCAGCTAAAATATCGCTTAATAAGCAACTGTGAGAGAGAGATGATTGTTTCTTGGCGATTGGCTGTGTCATCTTAATAGCAATTCAGCATTCACGGCACTCACAAACACGAGATAAAGACAAAAATTAATACACATTTAAATAACAATTTTGAGTTACAGGAGGTACAAAAATCTTACTATTACATATCACATTACAACAAGAATAATTAAAACAGGGATGAGTGCCAGGTCGGTTGAAAACTGATCAAAAATAATATAGTTTTAAGTGTACAGCCACATGCAATACATCATATATAGTTTATTTAGCTACATGTAAGTGTTCTAGTTTTTATGTGGGGAAATCCACTAGGAGGTTAAGGAACCGTATAATTGAACATAGATTGGATACCCGTAGAGCTGTACTAACTAATGCTATTACCAAACATATAGTTGAGAATGGCAGTCAGCATGAGTTTACTTTTAGGGTGACTGATATTTTATACAAAACTTTAAGAGGAGGTGACATAAACAATAATTTGGAGCTAAAAGAATATGGTTGGATAGTAAAGCTATCATGCACCAGGTAACAATAAAATCGTTACTAGTAAACCTGTTCTTAAACATAAACAACTCTGTTTGAAATGAAATTTATTAATTATTATTGTGTTGTGATTGGCTGAGCTGTGTCTTGTGACTATGTTAATTGTTATTTAAATGTGGATTAATTGTTTTGTATTTTATCTGATATTGTACTGAAGAAGGATTTTTATTCGAAAGCTTTGCTTTTTTAATTAAATTTTGGCATTGCTAAGCCATTGATTTTTTCTTTCAGTATTGTCTCTGTGTTTTAATGGCCAGCTTTATTATGGTACTTTTATTTTTAGCATATTTAAGTGCACTTGAAGATTCATTTTTTTTTTGCAGAGGCTCTATAAGTAGCTAGTGACTTTACTGAATTTCTGTGGTAATATTTGTGTTTAAACTGAACCTGTACCTAGAGAAAGTGTATAATCAGAGCTCCTACTTGGTGCATGTGTTTTTAATGTTTAAATTGCACACACACATTGAATAAGTGCTTTTATGACCTGAATAACTTGGGCTAGCTATACCTGAAGTGCCTTTACTGGCAATTTTCCAGTTGTACAATTGTGAACAATTGATTTAGTTTTTCTGGTATATCTTTAAAATCTGACAAGTGTTTATTTACTGCATTGCTCTCTTGCTTAGGTTTCTTAGCTATAAATCTTAGTTCATTCTGAAGTGTGCTACTTTACCCCCCACCCTCAAACCTTTCTGGATGTATTATTATAAAATAACTGCCTGTTGTTGCCTTCATGCTTACCCTAGAATCTCTGTTTTTCTCTTTTCCTAGCCGAACTCTACATTTACCTACAAAACGGAGTCTATAGGACTGCAGTTGGTCACCATAACAAAATCAGTTTCTCTCAGCATTTAAGCAGAGTAGGTTGCACACAAAAAGCATTTGTTAAGCTTTCACTTACAGTGCTATGTAATTAAGCAGGTCACCATTTTGGTCAGCCATAGGGCTCTTTTTTCTAGTTGAGTGTTTGCCTCCTTCCCCTGTAACTTAAGTAAACTGACTCTTACATTAAGAGCTATAACACTTACCTTATAGCTTTAGGACACCTTAGGAAACCTTGTAAACTGCAATAGCCCCGCTACGCTCGGGCTCTCTTCGCTCCCCTCCCTGCCCCCAATTCCCCCTCGACCCCAGTACCTCTAAATTTAAAGTACTATAGTCACTCCCCCACTTTCTAGATCCTATCTGCTTTCATGTGGGATAATTCCTCCCACCTCCATTCTTCTACCTACATTTTAATAGCACCTATTAGCTTTCATCTGGCATTCTCCCATTCCCCTTCCAGTACCTTTACCTCACCACTCTATCTTCTGGTGTTGCATCACCAGGTAAAACAGTTCCTTAACTCACTAGCTGAATCCCAAATAATGATATACTCCTCTTTACTACCCCTCTTGTTCCACAATACCTCCTTACCTTGTATGAAAACCAGTCTCTCACGGGATTTCAGGTCCCGAAAGGCCATACTATCACCCCAGCTGAAAATCCTCCCACCTTCAACCATACTTACAGTACCAAGAAATAAATTCTCCTCACCACTAATAAGGACACCAAGGGTAGACAAATGAACAATACCTTGGGTATCGTCCACAACTTCAGGCTTCAGACTGTTAAAACACAATTTATTAATCGCTTAAAAAGTGAAGCTGACAGGATGTAAACTTCACTAGAATATGGTGAACTGAAAAAAGTTAAGTATCCAAGTAGTTGTCATCCACAGCTTCAAACTTCAGGCTGTTAAAACTCAATTTATTGAAAACTTAAAAAGTGAAGCTGACAAAATGCAAGCTTCACTGAGATACTGAAATAATTAACCTAGTAATTAACATCCACAACTTCAGGCTTCAAGTTGTTAAAGCACAGTTAATAGATGCTTTGTAAGCAAAGCTGACAAAAACATATACTTCACTGGAGTGTAAAAAGCTGATGAAATTGTCCAAATGATAAGTGCTTTCGGCAGATGCCTTCTTCAGATCGTATGAATTACATGCACGTCTGGATGTCCACTCCCCTGTGATTCTCTGTTTATCTGAAACCTGGTTAAAACCTAACACTACAGACAATGACATGTTACCACCTGGGTACAACATACACAGGCTGGATCGTGCTTCCAGGAAGGGGGGTGGGGTAGCTGTACTCTATAAATCTGAGTTGAATGTCACCATAGATGTAATACAACCACCTCAGATTAATAACTCAGAGATTCTTGCCACCAAATTGCAACTTAATAAAAATAAATGCATTAATATAATCTGTATGTACATTCCCCCAGGTAACAACATATCTACACTTGAAGATATCCTGTACTGGCTATCATGTCACTACCCCCAAGAAACCCTACTACTTGGAGACTTTAACACAGACTGGGGCACCTGTTCCTCAGAATCCCCAACCACCCATATTAACCTGCATGCATTTACACAAATAATATCCACCCCTACCAGGATAGGTAAACCCAACCAAAAAGAAAGAATACTTGACTGGGTACTCATAAATAGTCACCCCCAACTGTACACCTCTGGTACCCTCCCTGATGGCCTAAGCGATCACCTTCTCACATATGTAATTAAGCACAAAGCCATTAATTCCCAAAAACCCTTATTCAGAAAGGTTAGAAACAATAAACAATTTGACCCTGCCAAATTCCAACAAGAACTAAACTCATGTAATTGGTCTATTCTAAAACACCTCCCCTTAGAGGAAGCAGTAGCATACTTTAACAACAAATTCCTTAGGATCCTTGATTTGCATGCACCTATTCGTTCAAAGAGAACAAAGACAAAAACTGTGCCATGGCTTTCTAAAGAGTCTAAACTCAAAATTACCCATAGAAACAACGCAAGGGCTTTATGGCGTTCTTCTAAAGACCCCCAAGATCACATTAAATGCAGGCAATCCAGGAACGAAACTAACAAACCCATTTTACAAGACAAAAAAACAATACTACTGTAATTTACAGACAGTAAATTAAAATAACCCTCAGATGTTTTGGGCAGGTTTAAATAATCTACTACATCCTGGACAAACTTCAACCCCAATCCCTGCTGCTACTATTGATAAAACCCCTGAAGATGTTTCTGACAGTTTTAACCGATTCTTTACTGAGACAATTCAACTAGCTAGCCAACTACCTCCTAGCTCCCCTGGTCCTGAAAGTACCACCCCTAGAAACCTACTCGCGTTCAGCTTCCAACCAGTCACCACTTCACTTATCCATACCTTGATCAAAAAATTAAAACCCACTACACTTTCTGCTGATCAACTCCCTGCCGAGTACCTACAAACATCAGCTGATGCCATTGCTTACCCCATCTCAATACTAATCAATCGAACCATAGTAGAAGCTAAAATTTCCACCATCTGGAAAATATCCTATGTAATCCCACTTCACAAAGGAGGCAGCTCTACTGAATTCTCCAATTATAGGCCAATAGCTATACTCTCTCCACTTGCAAAGATTATGGAAAAATGTATTCATAGACAACTCATGCACCACCTAATCTATGGCAGACACTCAGTATGGCTTCCGTCCTCATCACAGCACTACTTCTGCCCTCCTAGCCTTTACCAACACCATAAACCATAATCACAACAATAATTATATATCCTCAGCCCTCTTCTTGGATCTTTCCAAGGCATTCGATATGGTTGATCACCAACATTTAATCCACACCCTGCAAACATTCTGTCTAGATACTAGAGCCCTTCAATGGTTTCAATCCTACCTGAATGGTCGACAGCAGGCTGTCCTCTGGCAGAACAAACTCTCTCTAATCTTCTACCTAACACCTGTAGAGTACCACAAGGCTCTATACTAGGGCCCTTGCTGTTCTCCATCTTCATTAACGACCTTTATACTGTCATCCCAAAAGTCAGCTGTATCCAATATGCTGATGACTCTACTCTGATTTGCTCGGCCACATCTCCAGTAGAGTTATGGTCAGCTACCCAGACCACCTTTAATACAATAGAAAAATGGCTTTCTGAACGTCATCTGATACTCAATCCCAAAAAAACTAAAATGCTGTTATTTTCACCAAGACGTAGGTCTACCGATTTCACCTTTACCATAAATTCAAATGATGGTACAATAATCTCCCCTGACCCCTCTACAAAACTATTTGGTGTCATCATAGATAATAATCTGAAATTCAACCTACTTGTTAACCAAACTATCAAAACCATCAATATAAAATTGGGTCACTTTACAGAATAAAAGCCTTCCTAACCCCTCCAGCTAAAATTGCCATAGCTCGCTCTCACCTTCTTTCAACCCTTCTGTATGCATCCCCTCTACTCTCGAATTTAAACAAGACTGTCCTTAACAAACTCTCAATTTGCTACAACCACATTGCCAGGGTTGCCACTGGACTGCGTTTTAGGACACATCATTGCATCAATCTAAATCAGCTTGGGTGGCTTGAACTACCCAGCCTAATCCAGCATAACCAACTGATTATGGCCTATAAAATCCTCTATAATCCGGACAATACTCCTGCACTTAAAAATATTATCACCCCTATAACAATCCTAGACCGCTTCGATCCTCTAACAAACTACTAATTCAGACTAGCAAAATTAATAACACAGCCGGTGACTCTCTCTTTGCAAACTCTGTAAGTAGACCCTGGAAATCTCTTCCAACTGATATTACCTTACTTTCTACCGTAGGTCAATTTAAAACTAGACTCAAACAACATTTGGCACTTAACTGGCTATGTCAATGTATCAAGCTTGGCTAACTCTCTCTAGAATGTGTAAAAATCTGTTAACCAGCTTACTGTGTAATTTAATTTAATCCTGATTTATGCTCAGGTTTAACTCTAACCTGTGGAACTTTAACTTGCTTACTTATGTAATCACTGTAAATAGTCTGTTTGTAATATGTAATGCTGGTATTATGTAATGCTGTATCGGCATACCCTTGGAGCTTTTCTCCCCGGGCCTCTGCTGAAAATGGACATGCATCCAGTCGGACTATCCCAGTCAACAAATGTAAAATAAAAATAAATAAATTTTATTAGTCCTGTTGTTCATAACACAATTGGAACTGTTTGTGTCTCTTTCTTCCAGATTGTTCTCATTTCTGCTTATGTATCCTGGTGTTTTATAACTTTGTGTTTCTCAGTATGTGGTATACTATAATCACTGGGCTATTCTAGTGATTAATGCTACTTTTGGCATTTTTTCTTGGACTACTATGTCAGTTTTTCTTCCTTCTATTTTGTAGCTGTTGGTATTGGGAGATCCCATGTTATCTGAACTTCATCACTGTCTATAATTAATTCTGACTCATTTTCCAATGCTTCTCAGCTAGTTCTATATTTCAGTATTTACACAATCCTCAGTGCAACTGTCTTGCCACATTGGGCTTTTCAATATGCAGACCTCACCTGTACTGCAGCCAGCAATAAAATGTGCTACTGCTTACACTTCTGTTTTTACATAACCTACATTTGCTTCGTTTCCAGCTTTTCCTGCAGACTTTTTAATCTAACATGCATGAAGTCTACTATCTTGAGGCGTCATTATTAGCCTTTAATCTTTTGGTTTAAGCTCACCTCTCCTTATCCATTCCTGCTTTAAAACTTGGTCAAAATGGGGTGGTTTTAGGAATTTCCTATACTTGCAATGATATTTATAGGCTTCTTTGTTTCAAATTTATTTCCTTTCTTCTGTCTCTTTTCTTCATATTTTTTCTTTTCTTTTTGCCACTTTCAGTTGCTGTCTGATTCATGTCTACTTCTGTTTTGATTTTCATTCCCACTCGCTTCCAAAATGCTTCATATGTTCATAGGTGTTTACTAGGATAACAACCACAAGGGCCTTTTTAAGCTTAGCCATGCACCCCAAATCTCTGACAAGTTTCCTTACCCTTGACACAAGCAGGTAATATGCCAAGCTAAGCAAATATGTTATCTTAGACATTTCTTCATGCTTTAGAATGTTCCCTGTTTGGATCTATTGCGATCTATTGTGATTTGCAAATATGTATGCAGGCCACTACATGAAGTCAATTTCAGAGAGCCCCATATCTCCTGCAGACCAAGGGAGGTATAATCTTGGCATGCACTGGATTTTTATATATCATTTAATAAGCATGAAGAATTTATCTTATATGCTATCTGATTCAGTACTGTTTGGGGCTAGTCAAGTATATCAAAACTCTAAGTTAGAATAGGAATAGCAAACTGTTTTATAGTTTGGACTTTATTCCTAGATGTCAAGGCAGTTTTCAATATTAGCTTTATTCTTCTGGAGAATTCCCTACTAAGCTTTGTTCTCATCTGTTCATATTTTATTGCTAATCATTTATCTATTTTCAAATATGCATCCCTTTGGTTCAAGTTCCTTTATATATATTTCTGTCCCAGACTGATATTTTCTTGGTGTTGCAGGTTTCCTTTTATAGATGTTACTTTTGTACATTTATCAAGGCCAAATGTCATTTTTTTTTTTTTACATAATCTGAGAAAGTGTTAACCATTTGCAGTTGTGCTTTCAGCTCCTTACCTGATGAACTAAACTGTTTTAAATCAGCCGCAAAAAGTAGATGTAAGCATATTTACATTCCAGAAATCCACCAGTCAACTGGTTAAGATTGTCAACAATGGCAGATGGATTTGTAGGAAGGAAGATATGAAATCCTTCTTGTTATATAAACTACTTTTGTCCTAAAATCACAAATAGGAGGATGTAATCAATCATCAAGTGGTACAGAACAGCATTGTGTAGTGCATAAGTGATGTTGTAATCAATCAAGTGGTACAGAACAGCATTGTGCAGTGCACGAGTGATGTTGTAATCAATCAAGTGGTATAGAACAGCATTATGTAGTGCACGAGTGATGTAATCAATCAAGTGGTACAGAACTGCATTGTGCAGTGCATGAGTGATGTTGTAATACAGTCCAAACCCAGAAGTGCAGCTCATGAGATCCCATAATGTTTTCTTAATATTTACATAAACTATACATCATCCTGTACACAAAATGATCACATTCGTTTATAGTATATCATCATCAGGTGGTAATTAAAACTAGAAAAATAAATTGCTTATTTCTGCTGGTACATCATTCATTTGTAGTTTTGGATCACATTGTTCAGTCAAAATCCCAGTTATTATATTCTAATAATGCACTATTTGAACAATTATATACAAAAATAATGTTCTGACCTGAATGCTTTCCTTTTTCCCATATGGTATGCTCACGCATAACTGTTAATGCTTACCTTGACAATTTCACTTCAGGTAAACACAGGCAGCAACAGCAGCAGGGTCCAGTGCTAATTTTAATTGGAGTGTCCTTTAACCTACTAATGAAGCTAGCATCACCTCCATATTCTTCAATCATCATCACCAGAAACTTGTGGATACAGATGGTAAAATAGCTGTAAGACAGACAGAATAAATTACATATACATAGCTGCATACTGGATTCTTTGTACAGTGCAGATCTAAGTAGCAATAATCTAATAAAGGTACATGAATCACCAACATGGTTTTATAAAAACTGAAAAGAAAAAAATAAGGACACTACTGTTAGTAATATTTAATAGTCTATGGCCCCATTCCACACCATGCCATGGAACACCTTATGTTAAAGTCATTTTAATGATGAACTCAGATTTGTGTATGATTATTTTTTTAATGTTTTTCTTAGTTGTTTATTTTAAAAAGTACAAATAGAACATATCTATAGTCATCAGTTCCCAAAATTTGTAAAACAAAACAAGTATAGTATTAAGTCTTTTCTAGCATTTACAACCACATTTATTTATTTTTTTTTGAAAATAAAAGGGATAATGAATAATACAGAGATGTAATAAAATACATCTATATGCATTATGTACAAAGTATACCAAGACTAGATGCATTAAAAGTCAAAACTAACATGCTTAGAGCTTTAATCAATCAGGCAGGAAAGCATTGATAAATTTGGGGATCAAAATACGAATATAAATTAACAATAAAACAACTTTAAAGTCATTAGTGCTTCAATTAAATTAAAATGTTATGGATCTTGGTCCAAAACCTAAGTCTTAGTGGTTTACCCACTGACCTATATTTAATTAAATCAATTTCATTTTTTTGCATGGTTTTTATAATGGTTTTCTGAAGAGAGTCATCATATGCACCTATAAATAAAAATGAACACATTTGCACACCCATTCAAATTCTACTTTATTTTTCTTCAGTGGATTTCACCTGTCGTCAACTGTGAATTACATTTGGAAATTAATTTTTATACCTCCAACATGCTTTCTATATTCACAGTTTTCCTGTTGTCTGTATGTATACTGTGTATTCAGCCAATGACCTGTTGCTTGCAGTTATTTTCTACTAAATATGGTAGCACGGTAAAATCACATTTACCTTAATGAATATGACAACAGCTAAGGACTGCCCACCTACTCTTCCTGTTTCTTTTTCTTCATCATAATTGGTCAATCCCTAGGTTACCAATAATAGTCCATGTCTTCAGGTATGCTTAAAACTACAGCTTATATGCACATTACATTTTGTTTATTAATTCATAATTCTGGTGTTGGTGTTGTGACAAGCATTCATTCATTTGTTCACTTATTCATCCATCAGTCATTAGGGAAGTCTAATCTACACATCTTAACTTACTTTTCTTGCAATCCTTAACCTGACAAGCAGTTTAAAAAATGAATTATTGTGCTTATGAAACTGATCCTAACTTTCTCAGAACTACCAACAATGTTACTATGCTTTACATCTGGTCATCCTGCAATAAAATACTGCAGTCATATTTTGAGACATTGTGAAATAGAGCTTATGATCCTATAATGTACAGAAATCTATATGCATAATATTAATATTTCTGTTCTATGTGTCACTGTTTTTATCAATATGTTTACTGTTAAACAGTTAGTTACCGTACATCTGCTGAGACACCATCCCTGTGCACTACCATGAAATGATTAATTCTGGCCTACCCTACCCTGAGATGGAAAAGATATAGGCTAAAGCAGTAGCCATGTAATCTTGACCCTGGCCAGCACTGGTGCCACAGACAAGGTTTTCAACTTGTCCATGCTTCTCTTTATAATCAAGCTATCATGGTATCATGCCTCTATATTCACGTATGCTCCTTGCATACTACAGTCCATCTTGAAGTCCACCAGAAGTCAGACCTGCAGTGGTTAAGAGCTACCAGAATCCTCCCAAAACAGGAGGATGGCCCTTCACAAATTCAGTCCCACCTTTAAAGCAAGTGATTAAGTCTGGAGCTTACTGGTCAAACTCCAATAAACAATATCTTAGTCAGGAGCAACATATCTATGCAAGTGAAGCAGCACTCACCCTGCATACAGTGATGACATCTTCAGACTGTTCATGTAATGGATGAAAGTTACAATCCTGTCATGTTCAGCATTCAGTTTTCTGTTATAGACCACATGACACAGATGAAATGGATGAGACTTATATAAACTATATATTAAAGTAAAACTGTAGCAGAATGTTTTAAAAAGTGAATAAAAGCACATTATTATGAATAAACAATTAAGGCTGATAAATATGTCTAAAATGTCCAGTCCTGCACTTTCTCCTCCAATTAAATGTAATTATCTAGGATCAAAGCGAATCCATAATCATTAAATATGAAATCTTGCAAAATGGATTCATAGTCATTTACTACTAAGATCAAGCTAAAACAAGTCAAATATAAATTTCCATAAATGCCAGCAAATCAATAACCAAAAGACAGAAAGCAACTTTCTGCACTATATACTATTATATGCAAAATCAAAGCAAGCCATATGAAAACATACTGCAGAAAGAAAGAAAGAAGGTATAACACATTATGATGATACTACCAGTTCATATAACATTCTCAAACAACTCTATCTTTAAAAATATATCAGATAAGGACAGCAAGTCCATAATCAAAATCCACAAGCATCACTGCAAAAAAAAGTCATTACAGTGAGACCAGCATCAAAAATCTTGGTCTTCAAATTAAAGGGATAAATTATGTCAGTCTTGAAATCCATCCTTGGAAAATTGACAAAACATCAGAGCTGAAGTGAAAAGGACAAAACCATAAAACAGCAGAAAAAGCTCTGAACATGAACACAAAATGCTCCTCTCAAAGAAGAAATGTCAGGTCATCACATTAGATGAATACCAGACTGCCATCCATGAAATACTGTGCAACAAGTCGATATGATTTAAAAATTATAAAAAAAAATTTAAAAAAAGCAGCGTGGGCCATAGCAGTTAGATGATCCTGAAACAGCTCACTAACTACATTAAATAAGTTATCTGAACGTATGTTATAGTTATATTTGGTATAATTATACAAAATAAAGAAAGAAATTGAATAAAGTAGATTTGTTAGAGCATCTACTGTGTCTTTGAATTCCTACAGGCTGAAGCCTTAGTTGGTGTTGGTGGACAAAAAAAAAGGTTGAAGTTTCAGCATAAAAAAATGTTTTTATAGAGGGCAACCTACCATGGATCCCCTGTGTTAGTGTCTAAACCTGACATACTTCATTTAATTAAATATGCTGAGTCCACAGTTGTACACCTTTATTTCTTAATAAATGACCATGTGAAATAAGCATGGGCATTAAATAAATGAATTCCACTTTGCCTTCCTTTTTATTGTCATATCTTAAAATGTATTTGGTAATATCTTATTACACACAATTAAGTATTTGACCAGCTATTTGTATATATGTGCTGTGTGCAAGAGTCAATTTTAAACTGTTACTTTTTCATACCAGTGTTCTTGAGATTAGTAGACTTTTTTCAGTCTATTAATATTCAGTCTTAAGTCCTTGTCTAATTTTCAGATGTAAATACTATAGCACATATTCATATTGTAATCTTTTAAATATAATGTTTTTTTTACCTCTAATCTTTCTGCATGAAGGAGACTACATTCATAAGAACTTTATTTAGCCTGTCTAAATAATAATAGCTACAGTCTTTTTCATTGCAAATGTCAATTGCACATTGTCAAAGCTTCTTATCCATTTGTACATTGTGCCCATAATGATATGCCATTTTACCTGTTATGTGGTTAAAGATAGGAATGAACACTTCAGAGTTTCTGGAATTCTGTTCTTAACGTTTTCCAACAAAAGTTATCATGTGCTGGTCAAAGCATATATGTTATCTGTGAAAAATTCCAACATCACTATATTGACTATATTTAATATTTTTCATCCTTTCTTTAGATAATTGTGATTACAATAATAACTATAGCAGTACAGTAAGGCAAAGGATAGTAATGAGGTCTCCCGATGATTCGTTCTCTACTTTGGTTTTGGACTGAGGTAACCTTCTGCCCTCCCTGTATCTGCATGAAATTTAGATAGGTGCTCTAATTTCTTCCCTCATCTCAAAGATATTTAGTTACTGAACTACTGATCTTCTATATTATCTGTACATGTACATGCTCTGTGTGTGTGTGTGTGTGTGTGTGTGTGTGTGTGTGTGTGTGTGTGTGTGTGTGTGTGTGTGTGTGTGTGTGTGTGTGTATTTTGCACTAGACCTGTGACATATCTGTAATTGGTTTCTCTACCTTTAGTCCATTAATCACAAATGACAGGCTCCAGCTGCCCTACAATGCTGAATTGGGTAAGAGAATGAATTACTGGATGAATGAATGCAAGATCCTAAATAGCACTTCTGTACATCAGTAGATAAGACTTATCTATATTCATACATTATTCTGCCCAATTGCCAATTCCACCCCCAGGTTTTTACAATTTTTTTTATCTTTTAATCAGTGTAATAAAACATTGGTTGTTACTTTGTCAAACATGATGCTTCCATGTGCATATTATATGTAGGATATTCTTAGACTAGTATCAGTGGTGTCCATACAAATAAAAAAAACATGTAGTTCCCTGATCTACCCTGTATTTGTCTACATCTCAATCAACGATGATTAACCTTTATTATATGTAACCATCTGACATAACATTTTTCAGCCTGTTTTTTTACCCAAGCTATTAAAACTTGGTTCATTGTGCTCCATTTATTAAAATACCATTATCTATACAGCTGGAAGCCTCTGAATAGTCCAGCCATAAAATGTCCACTTCTTTGTATTTGTCTGCATCCTCAACAACTTTAGTGATAAATGACTAGGCCCCAGTAAATTATCGCCTTTCTTCTTTAAAGGCAGCTAAAATATGTAGACCTACACTTATAAAATAATGTCATTATCTACTGGACCACCACTTTACCGTTCAATAAACATGTTAGCCTACAACTACTAATTTTTGACCTTGTTCTCTTCTTTGTCTGTACAAATAAACTGACTTCCCTCTTTCAGTCATTTGGTATTCTCCTTGTTCATAAATATGTATTGAAATGTACTACTATTACATCCAAAAAGACATCCTCAGTATCCTGTGTATCATACAAATTATTTATCACTCTGATGAAGAGCCAGGTCCCACATACCAGCTAGATATACTCAAAAAGCTGACCATAGAGTTGTCAAATGTGTACTTAATTGTTGATTAGTGTTGTAGCCACCTTAATTTCTAATGGTAGGTTGTGCCACAGCTTAACTATTCTATAAATGAACCAATACCTTGTTTTCTTAGAATGGCAATGTGGCATTAGGAGGCTGACATGATTCTGCTTAAGTCTGTATGACATAAATCAAAAGCAAACCTAGATTCTTAAATAATATTGCATTATAAATGTTTTGTTTAGTAGAAGAATAAGATCAATCTGCTCTTTTCTAACTCAAGAAGAAACATGATTAAAGGATATTAATCTTTCAGGACAGGTGACATTTCTTAACAGCAGAATTCTTTTGGAAAGGTTCACTAGATGCAGTCCATTTCCATATTTGTATACACATTTTAAGCTGAAGCTGCGTAGTCCAATTGACTTTTTAAACAATCATTAAGATTACTGTTTCCTGGCAACTGAAACATCTGAAAATAAGAACACCACAATTTGTCGAATAACATTTTGTTGGTACAGGGTGACATTCCTTTTATAATTTCTGCATTTCTAATAGAGTAATACTTTTGGTTGTTACTTTGTCACGCATGCTGTTTCCTACTACATCTGAGGTCAGGTGACTTGCAATAAAGAGAAAAAAAATGAGATTTGTAAATTACTTTTTTCTTTTCTCTGAATATGAGTGACCTCAACGTCAGCATGTTTAGAGAATGGGGGTGTTCGAGTAGATACCCTATATCAAAAGATTGAGTATGGCACCCCCATCCAAAAACTCCAGTCTATTAATTTGTTGTGATGTGATGAGATACAATGCTCTTTGTGTTTATATTGTTGTAATATTTAGATGTCTTAGATGTTTTGGCACTCACCATTTCATTATTGATTATCTTAAAACATATAATGACATTTTGAGGATATATTTAAAACATAATGCATATGTATAATGTATGCTGCTATCAGTAAAATCTTATGTATATCACTAGATAAAATTACATAATTTCTTAAAAGATAAGAACATGGATATCTAACTTTAGTGAAATTAATTTTGTTTGTTTGTGTTTCACTGACTAGGTTGTTTGGGCTGTCAGACCCCTGAAACACAAATGGATGTACCACCTTTTTGAAGTGACTATTAGTTTCCATGGGAAAAAAATATAAATACCAAGATGGATTTAAAAGATGCTCATAAGGCATGCTTAGCTGAGATACCAGAAAATACTAATATTTTCTACTATCAGCTGACAGAGAATGATTTCAGTGACTGATAGACATGCCATGCTGAACTTAGGACTGTAAAACTGTACAAAGTTAAACTCAAACTACTCTTGCAGCTACAGAACACTCCACAAGCTACCTTTCCATGATGAGCTCTTCCTTTATGATTGGTCCCTTCTATCTCTGTCATTCCTGAACATCTGTACCATGGAAGCTGCATGTCTCCACACACTCTTGACACTGGCCCACGCTTCTCTGATACAACCAGTCTCTGTCCACTTGTACTGCATCAGTTGTGCTTACAGCTTCTTCATCTTCCTATCAAGACTGAATGCAATGCATAGTAATACTACCTAGAAATGCACCAAGTCACAGCCATTTGTCCCTCTGGCCATGTCTTGCGTCTATATTTTTTATTTGGCATATTACCTGAGTACTTTTCCTCTTTGCTTCTATGACACTATTTACCTCCCTTCCTTCTTATTTTAAATAGATAATCATTGTTACACACCTTTCCATCCAGGCTCCGTATACAGCTATCTCTTCTGGATTAATGTAAAAAACTGTCCCTGACAAAGAACTAGTCTCTTCATCAGAGCTACCCTCCTTGCTGCTACCAAAACCAAGTCTTTCATCCTTCTCCACTGTAGCAGCCTGTCATTACAGTCCCTCATCTTATCCTATTTTGGTGTGCTAGTGGCTTGCAAAAGTAACACTTCTGAGGCAACTACCTCCTTCCTCTATCCTGGGCATCTCTCTACCATCTTGTTTGCCCTGGCCTCTATGATTTCAGTTGTCTGTATCAAAACACCATTGGTGTCTGTGTGCACAATATGTTTCCATGCCTCCTCTTCCTTGATAACCACATTGATCACAACCTCCCATGTCCTACTCAGCATTAGGACTGATTTCACTGTAAGCTGGTCTTTCTTGTCTCACTTACCAAGATTATTCATTTTATTGATGACTAAGCCTGCAATCACCAAATCATTTTTCCCTGTCCCCCATAGACTCACTATAATTCATTATCTACTCATTCCCACTTCTTCACTTATCTGTGACCATTCAGTAAATAATTTTCCATCCCCAGCCTACCTAACTGTTGATACTAATTTCCTTCTTCTTTGTGCTATAACTAATCCCTTTCCATCCTTACTACTGTCCTCCACCTTAGTTCCTCTTTCATCTTGTTATCCTCAACCCCCCATGTTGCTCTTTCCTTTTCCATACTTCCTCTTGTTGATCCCTACTTCCCAGTGTCCATGCAGTTGTCACCACTTTATTGTCTTTTCTCTCCCTACCCCCCCCCCCCAGTAGCATAATGCTCCTTTTTACCTGCTTCCCTCCTGGTCTTCTTGTGACATGTTTCCTGCATCAACACCCCTGGCTCTGCCCCCTTCATAAATTGTCACTGTTGTCTGCCCTGTCCATCAACCATCCTTCTGCTTGCCATCTCCTTTCCAGTTACCTGCCCTCTTTCCCATTTACCTGCCTACCTGCTTTCTCACCTGCCTGTACTATACTGGCAACCACTGCCCATGCCCTGTTACCATCTGTCCATCTTTCTCTCCTACCATTTCCCACTGTTACCTAGTAGGCTCTTGAATAGTCAACCTCCTACCATTGTAGTTGCAATTTTCTCCCATAAAGTTCCTCCATTGTCATGATAATACTACCCCCCATATAATTTCTGTTGACACCCAGCTGCACCTCTTTCTCAAGTGCTGTCATTGACCAGCTTAGCAAATTTGCAAATATGTGCAGTGTTAGTTGTCAACAGATGGCACACTTGCCTTTGTTATGAAAGATTAGAAGGCCATGGGTCCCCTGTTTGTGACGCCCTTCAGATGAGATGTTAAACTACGGCCCCATCTTCACAAGATGGCTGCAGTTCAGATGGAAGTAAAAGATCCCTTGGCACTTATTGAAAAGACATGGGGCAGTTTCCAGGTCTATATGAGTTTGTCACTATGCAATTGCAGCAAACACCAGATCGTCAACTCTCATTCAGCAAAAATCATTTCAGCAATTCGCTGAATTTACTGAGTGCAAGAAAATACTTGCCCTACAGCACAATAGGCTGACAGCTACGCAAATCTAACCCACCCAAGTGGGGGGCTTCACCCCCACACACACACATCCCTAACTATATATACCAACTCCTAGAACCCACTACAGTGGAGAAAAAGGCAAAGTTGTGCTGTAGGACAAGTATTTACTTGCCCTTGGTAAATTCAGCAAATCGCTGCAAATTTTCATTGACTGGAGGTTGATGATGCAGTGTTTGCTGGAATTCCATTGAGACAAAGTGATATAGACCCCAATTTCCCCTGGTCTCCTGACAAAATTTTCCCCAGTAAATATAAATACCACCTTAAGTCTCCCCTGAAAAGAGGCCACTAGCCTAGTTGTACTAACCTAGTCAACAAAAGCAAATAAAATAAACAGATATCTGACAAGTGAAAGACTAATAGGTACTTAAGAGTAGCAAGCAAGAACTTAACATTTCATCTACATTAATAACATTCAAGCCCAAAACAGTGAAAACATATGCTCACTTTAGTATCTCTTTTGTTCTACATACAGCACTTTCCAATTTAATAAGCCTTTAAGTCATAGATAACAAATGAACTTCTCTTCAGGACCAATTTACACTGCTATATACATACAGTGCACATCCCTGCATCTTGTAATAAAGTACAGCACTATGAATTCCATTGCCATTCTGTCTTCAGATTTAACAATTCATTGCATGCTGCCTGTGCAGAAAAAGATTCATTGTACACTCTGTAAAGAAGGATCTGTACTTCATTTTACACACTGGAACTTGTCAATTTGCTACTGTTATTTTTTGTATTAGGTCACCATAATGAATCTATGGAAAACTGAATGTGTTGCACCCACATTTATAATGAAACACATAATTTGTGCCACTGGAAAGGGGAAAAAAATTTAATAGCATAATTTTAGAAAGAACTGTCATATGATGATGTTTAACAGCCTACATGTCTGCTGGTTTGTTATGTTTGATTACTAGATACAGTCCAATGTAATGTATATTTTACTTCACCAGGTTTAATGTCTTATTACTACATTAACAATGAACTCATATAAAATAATATGGAATCCTTAAATCCAGGGTTAAGTATCAGAAATGCAGGCAGGGAATATTCATTTCTATTTAGTACAATGAATTCAGTATTTGCATAAAATAAAGAAGACAGTTTCAGTATATAGTACTTTGAAATCATTGCTTCCTAATTTGCATGTTTATTTTATTTTATGAGGAAGAACAATACTTGGTATGAAAAATTAACTGATTACATATTAAACAAAAAACGAATTACTAGTCCGTAGGAAGAGTTAATTAATTAGTTTATCTGCCTTATACATTCACATTTAATGCATAATTAGGTGCATGAATTCATCAGTCCCTACTTTTATATTCTGTCCCTTCCTGCTTCACTTCATTGATCATTTCCTTAACATTACATTCTATTTCTACCATGTATTTCTATTTACTTCTAATGCTAAGGGTGCCCAACCACATATTAAATGTATTTGTCCATCATTAACATTTCTTGTCAAACTACTGCATAAGGCCCTTTGAACTTCTCAATGTGCAAATGATGCCTTTCTGTGCACTGAAAAGGATAACTTATTACTCGTTTTCTTTTAATTTCTATCTCTGTTTTAATAGGAACATCACTCTACAACTACACATTATAAAAGCTCAGCATGATTGTATGATTTGACTATCTTTTTCGGTAATGTCTTCAGATGCATTTTAAGTCCTACGTGCCCATATGAATTCAGAATAACAGATAAAACTGAACTCCCACACAAAACCATTTTATAGCTTCATATGAACCTAAATTTTTCTCACTAAATAACGTCATCTTCATTCTATAGAAAGGATATATCAGAAACATTAAGCCAAACATTCCCACATATATGTTTCAGAGAGCCAGCATTCTGTCTGTGTTAATAAAAATAATTTCTAATTGCATAATCAATGACTTCTGCAATGCTATTGAACATGCTTTGTAAAAAGACTAGGTTTTGTGAGCAGCTTTTACTGCATATAATGTAAAAGTTAACCTCACGAATACACCCCATGTGATATACTACTTTATCTGATTCATACATTTTGAAGTTTGACAACTCTTGTAGTCACATGATCCAGTATCATCACAATGTGCACAAATTGTTTATTTTGCACATTGTTTTAATGGTAAGCAGCAGCTATCAGAGATAGCTGAGAGACAACAGGATACAGCAGTTGAAAACTATAATAATACTGGCTGAAAATGTTATGCAGTATCACAAATTAGATTTGTCTTTATAAAATAGTCACATTCATTTCAGCATCTTACAATACTTTGTTAATTACATACCTGTCTACCTATTGTTCTGACACTGAATAAAGGAGTAGGGAAAAACATAAAGAAATGTGTTTATTACTGTATCATCAAGTGTTAAGTAACCCCCCCCCCCGCCCGAACTCATATGTGACTAGACTGGTGCTTTGCATGAAATCCTACCCTTATCTATAGAGAGTGAGTGACCAATGATAAAGCAGACAGCAGTGATTAGAAATGCAAATGTGGATGTGACAGTACTGAAGTATGGTTGTGTTTAGCAATAATCCTTGACTGCTTGTGATGAGACAGACACTTGGGTGAATAAACTAAGCAGCAGGAGTGGATTATTGCTATTATACAATGACATGATTTAAGAAATAAACTAATCGCCTTTTTTATATAATGCCATTGTATCATAACTCTTTAGTGGTTTTCCACCTCCTCTGCTGGACACTGCTCTACTACACACATGTATGGCATGTACATCCACATGCTTGCACAGTATATCACACGTGTAGGAGAGCAGCTGGAGAAGGCATGCACTTCTTAGTCATGTCTGGATTGTATGTTTGTACATTCAGAATAAGAACAGGAAAATATAAACACACAATAAAGATGTTTAAGAAGCAAGAGCCTTTTCTATCCCTTCTTCGCTTAATGATTTGTCTTTCTCTCCTTTTTTAAGGTTTCTTGCAGTATGATCAGTCTGTACTATTTTCTATGAGAAATGTTCAATTTCAATGGACATGTTGACTGGTCTAGTCAATCAGCATGCATGATTTTAAATATTAAGTTTGTTTCAATGTACTGTTTCTGAATATAGCCTTGTCATGAAATTCCCACAATTTTTCCCAATAATTTCTGGGTACACAACCACAGTAGTACCTGCTCTGATCTCTAATAGCTACCAGAATATTCACTATGAAAAATCTTTGCTGGACAAATTACAGTCCTCACTTGGAGCCCTGGGAGTAGCTCTGCTGACCAGTGTGAGTCACCTTATGGAATGAATAGCTGACTAACACAGAATGTGGATGGACTACACAGAGGGACAGGGATCCTAAATGTTTGTGGGTTAGTTCTAGCAAGTGTATCACAGGCCTGTGTGTACAAGAAATGGCCTGGTTGATTTTCAAGATCTTTTTCTTCTCTGTGGTATTGTTATTGTTCAACATTCCTTCCAAGTGGGGTTACTCAGTAAGTCTTGTTCTTTTCCTGGGTAATTTTTCAGGACTTTCTGATTGACTGCAGTGTCACATTTGTGGACCCAGACGTGGTACAGATAACTGCAATTCACTATATGTGTTTAAGAACTTCAGACACAGTCCGTTAGTACAAATGAAGTCTATGTTATATACTTTGAGGGCATCACAAAAAATGGATAAAGCTTGTTGAAGACATACAAATAAAAATTCAGGCCAAAAGCGAATCAGTAGTACGAAGTTCATTTAAAGAGATGAAGCAGCTTTCTAGTATATACACGTCAGTTCCATAATTGACTCTCCAGCTGACACGGACATTCTCCAAAAGGGCCTTACTGAGACGGACACCTGGTGTCAAAGTCATGGTCCCAAGCTAAATGCCAAAAAATGCATAGTCATCTCATTTGGGAAAAGCAAAACACCCATGAATTACCACATAGGCGGCAGCCCCCTTAATACAGATGAGGTAATAAGAGATCTGGGGACCCAGGTAGATAGTCATCTCTCCTTTGACAATCATATTGCCAAAGTAGTTAGGAAATCCTTCTATGTAGCCCATCTAATTACTAAAGGGTTCACATCTAGAAATAAAGAGGTTATAGTGCCCCTCTACTCGTCACTCATCAGACCCATCATAGAGTACAATGCCCCATTTGAGATCTACCTCACAAGACACTTCCAACAGCTGGAAAGACCAAAAAAGTACCTCACCAAGAAGATTACTGGGCTCAAACATATGTCCTATGCAGCCCGACTGGAAAAACTCTGGCTGCACTCAGTGGCATATCGTTTACTCAGAGGTGATATCTGCCTGACTTACAAAGCCATGTCCAACTCAGAATTGATGGACATGCTTCACCTAAAGAAATCCAAGTCACTGCGAGCCACTCGCTCTAGTGAGCTAAACCTCACCACAACAATAAATAGAACATGCTGGAGGGATAGATTCCTGTCACAGAGACTCCCCATGCTTTGGAACAAAGTTCCTAACTACATTAGGCAGAGCCCCTCACTAAAATTATTCAAGAGAAACCTTGACAAGTGGATGGGTAACAGAAAATACACCCCCTAAGATCACTTCATTGGCTCTACTTGACAGATGCTCGGTTAATTAATCAATGGGGGTGGCGAAAGCTATCACACTCTGGCTAGGCTTATAAATGCCCTTGAGCAGATAGCCTAGTACCTACCTATGAACCTATAAGTTAAGTTGAAATTAAGCAGCTAACTAAATTTACATAGTATTTTTATTTTTAACTTCTATTAAGATTTTTATAGGGAACAACAAAGCTTCTAATGGACTATTGGACAGTAAATGCATTACTTGTTTTATGCATAATACATGACCTTTTATTTCATTCAGTTTTCTCCCATATTCCTCCTTGACCAATGACTAACTTGCACTTGCATTTGCATTCTGGACCAACTATGGACCATCTATCCATTTTTATGGGGAGAATAGATGCTCAGAACAGTAGAGAGCGGTGTTTAGCCATTGCGTCACATTCTAAGAAAGCCCTAGTCATAAAGCTAGGCTAGCAAACAACTTTTCAATTATTTTCTTCTATTTTTAAATGATCACTGGGACCAAACCATTTTTGAGAAGTAAAGGTCTAGTAATAAGGCATACAGGGTGCTAATTTATTTTACTGCACATGGCAGTGTTAGTTTGTAACATCCCTTTCTGGTTGGTGGATCTGCCTGTCTGACTTTGGCTCTGAGACTATCAACAAGCAAACATGAAAACTAGGGGGGCCAGGTACTCATTATCTATCATTTCAATGACTGTTTTGTGTTTATGCATCACACAGCTGTTTTAAAATACATTAGAAAATTGGTAAAAATTATATGATCTGGCATGGCAATTGTGTCAAGTAAGAGCTACATACGTGTATACAAGTAACTAAGAGGTGGGAAAGGCTCATAATTACATATAAATCAGACTGCATCATTTTGGTATTCTTTGAAATTGTGCAAGAGGAAACTGTGTAATGATTCCTTTAGCAATAGCAATGACTATTAAGTAGTCGGTATAAATTAAAGTTGTCAATTTTCATAAGGATAGCTCTTTAACGGTAGATCCAGCCTCTATAACAGCAGGACTAATGCCATTGTTGTAAGGACTGCTTGGCAAGTAAAATGTTCCAAGGCTACTAAACACCATCAGCATATCCCACAATGCAATATGAGAACAAGCTTCTCAAGATTTTTAGTGTGATGTGTGAAAGGCATCTAATGATTAGAATAAGGAAATACAAGAGAAGCTGAAAAAAAACTATGTCAGATGCACGGGAAGATGAGTGGGTATGTTATACAGAATTAATCTCCTCTTACATATATGTTGTTGTGATGGGAAATTCATCCATTGTAACATCAGCACAGAGTCCCAAGTAAATCCTGCTGTCAGACATACCTATGGGAACATTCCCCAGGTAACAGTGTCCCCAAAGTAAGACTGGGTACTGTGCATCACATTCAGCGTATACAGCCTAGCGGAAGGTTTGAGACTAGATCAAGACACTGTTGTACAGGAATCATCCTGTGCTTCGTCCCAGAAAAAAAGAGATACAACTGTAGCAACTGTTCTAGTGAAACATACCTAGGCACAGTAGTGAGTGGAATGTTGCGCTTATTATGACATAATTATAAATTGTGTAAGGCATCCATCTGGCTAGGGTAAGCTTTGAGATTTTCAGACCAAGTTTCCTATCAAAAAAGCAAATAAATTACTGTCTGTCTTTGCAGATAGTCTTTTGCTCTTAATGTAAGCTTTAATTGGTGGTGTACATCCATACAATGATGGTGATATCCCTGGTTAAAATATTCTGGAAAAACAAGGTACATGGATGGAAAGGTTAAGGTTAGTGTCTGTGGCCATGAAAGAGGGGTTGTTTCAGAGACTGACCCTAGCTTTGTGAAATAAGTGGTACACAGGAACAATAGACAATGTATGCATCTCAGAAATTTTCTGGGAGATATACCTGTTTTCCAAAATAGGTATTGAAATTCATTCAAAGCTATAAGCCTGAAATGTGGAGTAAAGTTAGTTTTCTGCAGGATAAAGTACAAATCTCAAGAGGGCACAGGATACTATAATATAGTTGTAAGAAGGAAGATGACCTTTAGGATGGCTTTGCATACCTTTAGCAATGCCACGGAAAAAGAGTGTAATCCAACATTAAAATTATAAGTAGCTACAAGATGAATCTTAATGGAGGGATAGGTCAGTCAAGAACCGAAATTCTCAGTAAGATTATCTAAGACAGTTGGGATGGGGACTGAGAAAGAGTAATGGCCAATATGGCGAAATTAATCAACATATATGTACTTGTTTTATGTCTTAAACTATATCTTTATCTCAGTTATTGAACACTTGAAAAAAAAGAGGTTATGGGCAATTAATAGAACTAGAGAAGCCAAGTAGTGAGCCAGAGAGAGTGACTGTCTGGATGAGGCTTACCTGATGGCTGGATCAGAAGAGCTTTGAAGGTACATAATCTGTGGGGTTTCTCCAGTAGATTAGGTGGCAGTATTGAAAACCAAATCTTCTGTGACCAGTTAAGCGGCTATTGTTTTTGTATATGTAGTTTGGTCTACTGAGTAAACCTCATCATCAGAGAAACTGGCAGGGAAAGTATAGAGGAGTCCATTGGACCATTTCTGGACTAGGATATCCCTCAGTTGTCCTGTTGGGGGATGAGAGGAAAAATAATGGCTGCACTTGACACTAGTCCATGATGCACATGGATCACAGCAAGGCTTGTTCCAAACTGTAAACAACTGAGTCAGAGGAGGATTGAGAGACCATACATGTGGAATCAAGAGACAGTGAATTGGTTAATTTGCTAGAAAGCTGTCCTCCTTGGACTGTGATATGCTACCAGAAAACAGCTGGACTGAATTGCCTATTCCCATAGCCTCATGGTTTCTCTACATAAACGGTGAGAGTACATACCCTTGTTTGCTGACATATCAGACCACTACCATGTTGTCCAAGCACATGGCAATCATGTCCTGAAAGTCCCTGGAAGGTTAACAGTGTAAAGAAAACTGCCCTCATCTCAAGGATGTTGGTGTGAAGGTTCAGATTGAAGAATGTCCAAACACCCTGAGACATTTGCCAATTTTAATGCTCCCACACCCTGGGGAGAGGCATCCATGTCGACTGAAGCTATGAGGGTTCCCAATGGCGATCTTCATCCACCATTGAATATACTGCCTGCAGGGTTTGGATACTTTATTCAGATTCTTATAAGGAGCAACAGAACTTCTCATAGGCTAATGGACAGCATATATATAACTTGGCTTATGTATAATTCATGAACCTTTACTTCATCAATTTTCTTCCTTCTTATTTGGTGTGGTACAGATTCTGAAGTCTGTGACCACTGGCTACTGACTGTCCATTGTAGCACTCTCAGGTGGATTCTAGCATGAAACACCACTGGACTAGATGGTGCTGCAACTAATATGAAACCTTGCCAGAAGTTATGTTTATGGAGACTTTGTCCAAAAAGAAAGTATCTGATCCATCAGCAGACATATCCAGCAATGAAAAAAATCATGTCCAGACTGCAGCCAATGAATATGAGCAGGTAGAACAAAATCAGTTATGACTTAACAAAGTTCATTGTAATTCCTAGGGAATGGAACATTTTGAATATGGACTTTAGGCAGCTTAAGTCTGTACTGATGGAGCAGGTAAAAGCCAGTCATCTAGATATGGGAAAATATTGGATCCCAGCAGTTTTGGATGGGCAAAAATCATGAACATGTATTTGTTGAGCACCTTGGACAGCTAGTGAGACCAAATTGAAGTATTCAGAACTGGTAATAACTGGTTATTTCCTAGAAATATAAGTACTTCATTGACTCATTGGTGATCTTTACATATAAGTAGGCACCTCACAGGTGCAAACAGCACATCAAGTCTCCTTCTGATAAACACAGAAAGACTGACTGCACAGAAGTCATGAAAAAGGTTTACCCTAGGGATAAGGGTATTTGGGCTATTTTAATCTAAAATTAGTCTGTTGTCCTCTGTCTCTTTTTGGTTACCAGAAAGAAACTTGATTAAAGTCCTAAACCTTTAAGGTCTTGTGGGACTGCCTGGATGGCTTTTTATGTGAAGATGTTGAAAATCTCCATCCTTCTGGAGATGTCTATAAGCTGCAGTGTTGAGCAAGAGAAGATATAGTGGGACTGGCTTAGTTTGTACCCCTTAAATATTACTTTCCTTATCCATCTGTCTACTGGAATGGATTCCATTCTGACAGAGGGACAGGGGAGGGGTGGCTTGGCACTATTATGGCAGGTTAATTTTCCATAAACAACTGAAAATTCTGGCTAGACAGTCCTGGAGTCACCCTAGTGAAAATGGAGAGAAGAGAAGAGAATGACAGAACTAAGAGTAGAATTGGAAGCTTAACTGACAAAGAAATGGAAGGAAAATTTTATACAATGCTGGAATCTATCGAGGGGAGCATGCTCCAGATAACAGTAGCACCAAATGAAGACCTGGACTCAAAATGGCCTGCAAAAATAGCTGAGGAGCTGCCTTCTCAGAATTGTAAATGGCTCACCTTCATACAACAGAAATAATAAACTTTCAGGGGAAGAAAGGTCTGAGTCCCAAAAAGGATATTCAGATGATGAAGGAGGAAACCGATGATCCTGAAACTAGAACTTAAAAGGGGGCCTACATCTGAGAGACATTCTGAACAATTGAAATTAATAACTAGCATAGCTTTTCCATAACAAATTTCTGCCAGTGATAAATATACCCATGTCAATAGAGTGTGAGCTAGATCATATTCGTAATGCTAACAAAAGGGAATCAGATGACCTAAAACCCAGAATGATTATATGGGAACTCCATTCATACTCAGTAGAAGACTGCTTGTTAAATAATGCTTATTTACTTCAAGGCATAAAAGTGAAAGGAGTCTCGGTTAGAGTTTATCATGACTAATTTTAAAAAAATTGGGGAGCTCCTTTCCTCAAAGTAAAATCAGAGATAAAATAGATGGCTGCAATATTTGGATTAACTTAAAGGAAATCCTTGGTGTAGCTGTCTGAGAACAGAAAAGGAGCTGCAGTATCTCACCATAAGTTTGGAACCAGATCTGTGAATTGTAGGCTGTTATTGTAATTCCTTCAGCTGACCCTCAGCATGGTCTGAGAGAAGTGAAAATAAGTAAAAAAACAACTGATTGATTTGAAGAAGATATGAATTGGTCTATTAATTGCAGCTGCAGATGCGGTCAAATACAGTTAGATGGAAGTTCACTACATCATGTCAAGAAGTTAAGAGACAAAGTGACAAGGTACTCTATGCATGGGTATTGCAATGCAATCTGTCCTTCAAGAAGAAGACAATGATCTTGTAGAAAAAAGGGAGATGTCATCAAGAGGAGGAGGAGAACAAAGTAAAAATCACACACTGTAGCAGGGAAGAGTACTCATTAAACAGATGGATGATTAAGTGACCCTGCAATGAAGGAAGGAAGGCAGTTCTAATGATCAGCTAAAGGGTCCTCACAGAGGTAAGATAACAAGTAGTCAGCAATGTGTATACCCGAGGAAAACGTCATTCCATGATGTGGGGATGTGGCTCAACAAAGTGAACTAATGGGTGGTAGCTTTCTTTTTGTCAGTCTTAAACAATCTGCATCAATAACAGCAATATCACAGTTCTTAAACAGTGTGAGGCTATACCCTGCTATCATAGTCTCTTGTAGTAGGCAATTATTGTTAACATAAACAGAGGAAAAAGTGACTGTTGTGATGTATATTTAGACAGTGGGCACTTGTTTCTTGTTAATCCAGCAAATTCCCAAAAGATGATGGCAAGTTCAGAGTAATGTATATAGGAAGAATGCAGGTAAAAAGTATAAAAATTATTTACAGATGACTTCCTCTATAGTTGAAAGGCTTTATACTTGTGTGTGCAAAAGGCTATTCTTTCTCTAGGTAAACTATTTTTGCTTAGTTTAGGACTTAAGTGTTCTTCATATGGGTCTCTAAAAATATGTTCACTGTTTTGATAGTTACTTTCCTGTAAATTATTACAGATTGAATTAAGGTGTCAATGGTATTATGTAGCAAGTCATAGGGTAATTCAGTTTGTGGTCCTAATAGATGGCTGCAACCTGAGGCAGTCATTCTAGCTTTCCTTTGCTGAAGCAATTGTCAGGAATCAGAGAACAGAAGTTTGATATCCCTGGCCACATGACTATAATTTCTGCTGATCTAAGTAACTTCAAATTAGGATATCAACAATAAGCAGAAGGTGAGGGGAAGGGGACATTCTGGGATGTCATGTTAAATGTTTGCACTATTTCTAGGACAACTTTAGCCTCTGAAAGATTTATAGGAAAATAGATACCAAGAATATTTTTTGGTAGTTAAAGTGCTTGAACAATGCAAATGATATTGAATGGGGCACTAAATCAGTAAAGTTATATAATAGTGGAAGAATTGTTTTGAAATACTGTTTTTGAATACTTTTTATTTTTTCTTGCTGAGAGGGATAACTACAATATTTACATACAGTTGTTTAACTGTGTAATTCTTTATGCACTTTTACTTTTTTTTTCAAATGTATATCACATTTCAGATGGAAAGTATATTGAGATGGTTCATTAACATTATTTAATAGTTTGCATATCTAAGTTTTAATCGCTAAGTCTTATGGTCTGGGGTAACAGACAGACTGCTGCATCAATATTTTAAGAAGGAAATGTGGACCACCAGGCTCAAGGATAATATTGTTATGATATGTGAAAGTTATATAAGCTGAAATACACTTGTCTGATATTATTACCCAATACCTTAATGTGTACGGGAAAATTGGAGCTCCCATCATCTTCTATAGCTCTGGTATGAAGGGCAAGAAACAAGGAGAAACACCAAACTAAAGGTGTTTGTGAATATACCCCCATATTTTCCATCTCCCAATTTACTTGGCAAAAAATAACAAGTATTGGAGTGCTTACTAATTGCATAATGGGAAGTCTGACATATTCTTGCTTATTTCTGGTGTATTTATTCCTTTTGGTTGATGACTCAAAACCCAGTAGGCTCTCTGGAATGTGTAACCAGTATATATGCATGGCCCCTGGTCCATAGTCTTTACTTATGCATTGTGGGTCCTCCTTTATGGGTGGGGGATAAGTTAGTACCATTAAAATACTTTGGAAAAGAAGGTAGAGGGTAAACTAGTTGAAATACCTATCTGGAAGGGTAAGGGATTAAGGTTATGCATTTAAAATTTAGATTGAGACCACTAACAAGGATGAGAGTAAGTCTAAATAATGATGGAAAATTGTATTGATAATGATGGAGATATAAAACAAAGGGGATAGCCACAAGTGCTGAACGTATTAAAATAAACTGCGTGACGGGAGAAGGTTAAAGTTTCAGAAAAATAGAGATTACGAGGAAAAAGAGATTGTTATAGCAGATTTAGAATGCATAAAAAACAGTCCAGTGCAGACAGACAGAAGTTCAGAGGTCTGACAAGAGGATGATGCAGGATCAGTGTTTTGGGGGATCAGTACACATTTTTGCAAGTAACATAAATAATGACAAGTGAAAAGTAAAGTGACAAGAATGAGTGGATTTAATAATTTGACTGTGTTTATGTAAGTATATTAATTTAGAATTGAAGGTGTCAAGTGGGTGGTCTTGATAGACAATGTATTGGAGTTATCATAATTACCAAACATGTTTTGTGCAAAAATTCATACAATATAACAGTCTAGAGCTACCCCAGTGCTGGAAGGGATGAACATGGATAGGAGACTAAGCAAGACGGCTACAATGAGTTCACTGGAAGATAATATTTCTGGCAGCAAGCTATGAACTTTCTAGAAAAATGGCATGGGAGGATGGATACATTGAGAGGAAGAATCAACAAAATTCAGATGATGATAGTGTAGTGAGAGAACCTATTGGGCTTCATGCACCATTTTTGGCTTCAAAGGACGGGTGTAGACCAATGGGGTCAAGGGGCTTATTTAGACCCATCCAAGATAGACAGGAAGAAAGAGAAGCCTTGAACTGAGGAGATAAAGGTAAATTGGGTTATCCTTTTTTATCCTTGAATGTGAGAGGGGTATGCCATCCCATTATGAGGGAAAGGATTTTGACAAAGCTGAGTAGGGAAAGAGATTGTTATATTCTTCTAAAATGTTAAATTTAAGAGAAGCAAAATTACTAAAATGGAAGGCAGTTATTGGAATATAGTGAGATACAGTACATTTAAAGAAATGAAGAAGAGAGGTGCTTTACCCATTATCAGAAGAGCTTTGAGTTCAGTTATAAAATTCATAATACAGAACAACTTGGGTGAATGAGCCATTGTGGGACTAGAAATACAATGAAGATAAAATGTATAAAAACAGTCAAACATTTTCATACACTTCTGTGAATAGTAGGAATGAAATGCACTACAGTCTGAGAGGGAGGTTTTGGAAAGACACTTTATTTTTATGGTGAATCGTGCCTTAGTCCACATTGCATAGAGAGGCAAGAGAGATTTCATTAAAATAAGGGAAAGAAAAAGGCTGATCTGCTGTCTGGAGAAGACAATTTCCCCATCAGAAATTGTAATTTTCTTCTACGAATGAAGGGGTGCATAGAAGTAAGCTCTATAGAGTTTTACTATGGGGTCCTCTAATGCAAGAGACAGAATCAGAGAAAGATGCTTATCAGATTATGTGCACATTACGCTAGAGATTAAAGGATGGTTCATATTAGAAGAAGATTAACAGTGGAGATGGACTTAGTGGTTATGGACAGGTGAAGAAGTAAATAAAGAAATGCCAGAATTATTAATCCACATAGCAATGGTACTGGAATGCATCAGTGGCTAGATACATTCAGATTTGCACTGAAAGGAAGAGTCATCAGTAAACAAGGGTATTGGAAGAGAGTGGAACATGGATTGCTGAAAAAATGAGAACAGTTGCTGATCAATGTGCAGAACAGGAGGCTAAAACAGGGGATCAAGGAGGCAGAAATAATCAACAAGTTAGACATATCAGAAGTGGAAAAGGAAAAACTGAAATATCAAGATTTTTGGTGGGTTCAAGGGAAGAAAAATGGGTAAACACATTGCCTAGAAACTGAATGACTGATAAAAGGAAAGCAAAACTAAGGTCACAAAAGAGAAGACAGAGGTTGAAGAATATGATAGAGAATGGCTCTTAAATAGTGGAGAACCTTTATGACAAACTTTATAAAACAAAAGCAGGCCTACATGGTTCCCTCAGGTAGAAAAGGACAAAATGCACCTTTAACAAGGACGGTATCTTGGTTAGGGTAACAGCAGGGATCTGCATGGGGAAACTGAGCTAGAGGAATTGATGCTGCCAGTGCAAATGGTGAGATGGGGGAATGCACTAGGGCAGAGTAGGTTCAATGGAAAGTTCTATAATAAAGTAGACAAGGGCCCGTTTCAGCAAATATGCAACGTATACAATGAGGTAAGAGTGACAGGGAAGCTAACTTACTTCTTCAGAAGAGTTGTAATGGTGTTTATTCATAAAGCATGCAAGGAAAGGACTGATATGGATAGCTATTACCTTATATCCATTAGGGTGCTAAGATATTAGCCATGGTACTGATGCAACAATTGGAAAGATACATTCCTGAACTGGTGGATGTTTGGAAAAAGGGATTTATGAAAACTAGAACAGCAGGGAATAGCTGTTGGATGTTCTGGAAGTTTACAGACAGTGTGCAACAATAAGACATGGATCATGCAGCAGTCATCTTCTTTGATATTTAGAAAGTTTTAGCATGGTAGACTGGGTCTAATTAATAGGATAATAGGATCGTAGGAGATTACTAGGCCACCGACCTGGAAGTCATTCAAGCCTAGCTATTTCATCCCAATGTAATACCATACATACTCTAGTCAATACCCAGGAATGTATTTAGCAATGGCTGCCCATGCCCAGGAGGTTTGTGGGAGCTATCCCTGGCATGAATTTATGGTGCTCCATCCACTCATCCAGATTCCTTTTGAACAGTATCATAGAGGTGCTCTGCTTCACATGAATTGGCAGCCTATTGCAAAGACGCAGCAATCACTGGGAGATAAATCTGTCCTTCTAATGCATCCTATTCAAGTCACAGGCCATATTGAGGTCCCTGAATGGGTAGCTCTAGTCCAGTTTGATTTATGGATGTGCAGCAAATTCATTAGGTTTGGGTTGAAAATTGCTCAGTAAGCCAGACATAAGTCTCCCCTAAGAAATCTATATGATACAGAATATAGTGACAGGGACTTCATTTGGTCTGTGTAAGGCACAGGCTGGAATTCCTTGATCTTCTTTGTTAGAAATCTCTGAGGTCTCTCCAACTGCTGTAGGTGCTTTGTATGGTACACACCAAAAGGGAGTTGTACTCAGTTATGGGCCTGATTAGTGATGAGTTAGAGAGGGATTATAACCACCTCTGCTCTAGAGGTTTTGCCTTTGCTTATCAAGTGTGCTAGGTAGAAAGTCTTCCTTACTACAGTAGACACATGTTGGGCAAAGTTAATCTCACATTCTACTTGTGATCTCTTACCACTTCATAGGCACAAAAGCTACCGTTATTAATTTGATAGTGTGAAGGGACAATGTTTTTACCAAAAGGAATGATGATGTATTTCTTTGCATTTAGTTTGAGATCGTGACTAAAAAAACAGTCTTTGGTCTGCATAAGACCCCCCTGAAGTATACTGACATCATTTGGGGATTCAGTAATTGCACCCAGTTTGCAGTCATCTGCAAACCTGGTCAGCCACAGCCTCTTAGTTTTGGCCTGAACTTCTGAGAAGTAGGGGGCCCAGCACTGACCCTTGTGGTACCCCACTGGTGACAGGTCTGCTGGTTGATGTGGAGTCACCCACTTTGATAGTGTGTGACCGGTTTGTTAGCCAGTTGGCAACCCATCTTACAACATACGGATTTACATTCAGTTTGATAAGTTTATCAGTAATGCCTGAGTGTGGGATTGGGTCGAAGACCTTGGCCAAGTCAAGGTATGCTGCATGCACAAATTTGCCCTTGTCAATGGCCCTGGTCACATTTTTGAAGAAATCCACCAGGTTTAACAGGGCAGGATTTGCCCTTGACAAAGTCAAATTGTATCCGATCCAGGGTTTAGAGGTCACCCGTATCTTTATTTATGAGGTCCATCGTTCCATGGCCTTACAGATGAGGCTGGTCAGACTTATGGGTCTATAATGCTCTGGGTCTGTTGCTAAGCCACCTTTGTGTACAGGGATAACTGTTGCTGTTCTTCATTGCACAGGACCATAGACTGTGGTTAGACTGGGATTGAATAGGGTACTTAACTGTGATGCTAGGTCATGTTTTAGTGTGTTTAGAAGACAGCCTGTGATGCCATCTTGTCCAATAGAAACTGTGTTTTTTGCCTTAGACAAGGCTTTAATGACCTGCTTTTTGAATACGTGGGGGAGGGTTGGGGGTAAGGCTTGTGATAAGGATGGGATAAGGAAGTGAAATTTTCACCAAATCTGTCTGCCAGCAGGTGTGTTTGATACTGTTAGTCACTAATTCAGCACATGCTTGGATCCTACCTTTTAGGCTGCATACGTAGCTATAAAAGGCCTTATGGTTATCCTTGGCTGTGAATGCTAAGTTTTCCTCAAAGTTACCCTCAGAGGATTTGACATGTTGTCTTATTTGCCTGTTGAGGCTAAGCAGGGTGCTTTTTCATTGTTGGGGCCTTGCCTTTATTTTCCTAGACAGCAACTTTTTGAGTTTGTTGTAAAGTTTGTTGAAGCTGGATGCCCACCAGGGCAGCCTGTTTTTACTTAGGACTCTGTCTTTGATACTCTCTGTAACAGCCAAGTCTATACACTTATACAAGTGATTGCACAGGGCTTTAGTGTCAGCTTTACTGTAGTTAACACTTCCATCTTGGGGTGGGGCCTGGAAAGCATTTATACCTTCCCCTAAGATGGTATAATTTGCCTTGGTAAAGTTTTTTAGTTGAACAAACCAAGCAAAACAGGAATGCAGGATAAAATTTATTCCGGTACCTCGGCCCCAACAGCCTTTACATCATTGGTTGTGATTGCTTAGTACCAAAATATTATATAGGTCAAACTAAGCGACAACTTAAAAATCGTATATTAGAACACATAGGAGATGTACGTAATGCAAGAATGAGCAGTCCTATATTTGAACATTTTCAAAATACACACAAAGGGTCTGTAGATTCATTATTTTTTAGTGCTTTAGCTAAACCTAATGTTTCTTTTGGAGGTAATTACTTAAAAAGTCTACTGAATTTAGAAAGTAGATTTATTCTAAAATATGGAACATTAAAACCTCGAGGGCTTAACTTAGAAGTTAATTTAAATGTTTAATTATTATTCTAAGCTATTTTGATAGGCATTTTATTGTCATAGAGTCTATAGAAAAGTATGAATTGTGTATTGTCCCTTTAAAACTGGATGTTGCCTTAATTAATCATTTAATCTTTTTCAATGATATGTAATTATGTCTAATTGGCAGTATTAGTATATATACTGCATTTGGAAGTTTACATGTTATTCCTTTGAAGGCTGTTGGGGCCGAGGTACCGGAATAAATTTTATCCTGCATTCCTGTTTTGCTTGGTTTGTTCAACAACTTGTGCTTTGCATTGCTGTTGGTTTTTATCAATTTTTTGGTAAAGCTGGAATTTGCGTTTGGATTTGTGATGGCGAACATTGAAAATGAAAATGAAAATGAGGGAATTTTATTTGCCAGCCTGGCTAGAGAGAGGGATATCAAGCTGGCACAATTCGACCCTTGGACAACATCCGGTAATTATGGTCATGATAAGAAATTTGAAGATTTAAAAAGACTGAGAATAAGGGAGACATCATTATTCTATGACATTTGTTTGCTAGAAAAATATGTAGAACTGTCTGTCACGCCTAGAGGTTTAAGGATAGATAAATTACCTGCGTACAAATTTGCTGAAGATGAGGCTGAATTTCTAACTGAGTGGCAAGCAGCATCTCACCAATGCACTTTAACTTGGTTACAGATTTTGATTAAGCGTAACCGTAGGAGCCTTGGACTGCTTCAAACTAAGATAGCTGAGAGTGAAGCTATGTTATCAGCTTCAGAAACATATGCATCGTCTTCCGCTTTTGTTTTGGCTATGAAAGATGTGAACCTAGCTGTTACAAAGACCGAGGGAGAGGTAATAGCTAGGAAAAAGAAGAAGCTGAACAGAGACATTACAGATTTCAAGAATAATAGCATCTATTCTTGGCAACGCCAGCGCTACCATAAAAAAAGTGCTAATGGTATGTCCCGAGGCAGATTGTCAGAGGGAGGTTCACGTAGTGCACGTGACTCCTCTGTATCGTCATCAGATACGGCAGGTGGAAGCAAGAAGAGTGTCTCTTTTGAACGAGTGGATTTGGTGAATGGAAATGGCTTGGTAGCAGCAGAGGAAGAACAAGGAAGATGGAACTTTCGGCATGGCGCAAAAAATAAATTTCGACACAAGGGTCGAAACAAAAGGTACTGAGTCTAATGTTCAAGCGGATGCTTTAACACGTATTGTTTGTCCGTTAACTGGTACTGGTATTGGGCGCACTACTGATTGTTTGGTGAATGCAACTGCTAGTGGCATTTCTAGTCTACATGGAGAGAGCATTATGTTTGATAACACGCATCATTTATCAGCCATTTCATTAGACAGTACTGGCTTTAATGTTCAAGCGAATGCTTTAACACATGCTGTCTGTTCTGGTATTGGGCGCACTGCTGATTGTCTGGCGAATTTAGCTGTTAGTAGTGCTTCTACTTTACATGGAGGGAGCATTTTGTTTGATAACACTCATTATCTATCAACCAACTCTACGGATAGTATTTTGACTTATGAAAACACTAAAGATGGGTCCAGTATTTTGAATTTAAGTGATTTTGTCCTCAAGCCTGAAATGATTACAGTGTTAAATTTGGGCAGCAAGTTTGTTCCAACGAAAGTTCCTGCTCTTTGTGACATTCTTTTAGATATTAAACGTTTTTGCAGGAAATTGCATTTAAAAGTGTTTTTTGAGAAAAAAAGCATTGCAAATGATGTTTATGATGTAAGAACTGCTGAAAATCATTCCTTAGCATTTATTGATAATATAGCTAGCAATTCTACTATTTGTTCAAGTGATGAAGATGATTGGGAAGATTTGTCTATTCTCTTTGATCCATTGTTGGATATTTCTGTACATGAGGTTATGGGAGAAAATATTTTGAATAATCCCAGTCATAGAGATACTAGTCTATTGGAAAGAGATGATGGGGTGGGTTCAGTGGTCATTAACTCAGGGAGATTCTTTACAGGATATGGTAAATTTACTTTACCTGAACTTCCTAGTCGTAGCAATTTTTATCCACCTAAAAACTCAGCAGTTTTGAGGACATTTGAGCATGTCCTATGCAGAAAGGTGGAAATGGAGTATGCCAATTTCATGAAGAAATATTTTTCATTTAATCTAAATAAATTAGAATGGAATGCTTTAAAGGAAATGAAAGAGGCTGCCAAAAAATATGCTTTTTGCATTGCAGATAAAGGGGGCAAATGGGTAATTTTAAATAAATGCCATTACCTTAAAATGAGTTATGATTTACTATGCAATGATGAAGTATATGTTGAACTGCCCAGTAACCCCATCCTTGAGTACAATGCTTTATTGCTTGAGATTTTAGAGAGAGGTGAGAGACTAGGATTCCTGAATAGTAATGATGTGAAACGTCTTTTTGTGGCCAATCCTAGAGATCCTAATTTTTACACCATACCTAAAATACACAAGAATGTGTCGGATCCACCAGGCCGACCTATTGTGTCTAGCTGTGGTGGTTATTTAGAATTTGTGGGGATCTTTTTGGATAGTGTGTTAAAGGAATATTTAAAATATGTTGTGTCCCATATTGTGAATACAAACCAATACTGTGAAATAATCAGAAATTTTGTATGGTATTCTGATTTTTATTGGGCCACAGTTGACGTCAAATCTTTATACACTAATATTAGTAATAAATTGGGTTTGGAGGCCATAATGAAAATTTTAGGTGAAGGTCCACGAACATCATTTATAATTTGTCTTCTAGAATTTGCTCTCAATCATAATTATTTCACATTTGATAATAAGTTTTTTCTTCAAGTAGATGGCACTGCAATGGGAGCAAGTTTTGCTCCATCGTATGCTATTTTGTTCATGTCAATATTTGAAAACAATTTTTTGTACTCCTTGCCATTCTTTAAAAATAATGTCATTTCTTATTATAGATTTATAGACGACCTCATTTTTATTTGTAGAGGGGATGTCTTGGAGTTTGATAAGTTTATGTCAGATTTGCATAAAAATGAATTTGGTTTAGAATTTACATACATTACTAACAAACAGAATGTTCAGTTTTTAGATATTCTGCTTTATGTGGACAAACAGGGGTTTGTCCAGTTTAAACCATTTAGAAAAGAGGTAGCTGCTAATAATTTTCTTCATGCATCAAGTGCACATCCTAGGCACTTAATTGAAGCACTCCCCTATGGGGAATTCAAAAGAATGTATGAACATACCTCTGAATCAAAATTTTTGAGTTTGGAATTTGATTTAGTCTGTGAAAGGCTATTAAATAGAGGCTATTTGGAAGCTTTGCTAAAGAGAACTCGAGCAAAGTTTGAGTATGATCAAAAACATCATATTATTAAGACATGTAATACTAATAGTACAGAGAGGGATAAAAATAAGGAAAATAGGATATTTTTTGTCACCAAATTTTCTTTATTTTCTGACATTTTATCTGATATTGTCAATTTTCTGTGGCCTCTAGTTTGTAATAATGAAGATATTGGACATCTTTTTCCAAATCACGTTTCTTTTTCATATGGCAGATACTGTAATTTAAAAGAAATTTTGAAATTTAGACAGTTTGGTAATGATAAGAATATGTCAAATTTGGAACAACAAGTTGGCATGTTTCAATGTGGCAAATGTAAAATATGTAGGAGGGTAAAGAATCTTTCAGGCAGTACTATAAATGGGGTTAAATATTTTGCTGAACACAAATTTAACTGTTGCTCTTGTGGTGTGGTTTACATCATTGGTTGTGATTGCTTAGTACCAAAATATTATATAGGTCAAACTAAGCGACAACTTAAAAATCGTATATTAGAACACATAGGAGATGTACGTAATGCAAGAATGAGCAGTCCTATATTTGAACATTTTCAAAATACACACAAAGGGTCTGTAGATTCATTATTTTTTAGTGCTTTAGCTAAACCTAATGTTTCTTTTGGAGGTAATTACTTAAAAAGTCTACTGAATTTAGAAAGTAGATTTATTCTAAAATATGGAACATTAAAACCTCGAGGGCTTAACTTAGAAGTTAATTTAAATGTTTAATTATTATTCTAAGCTATTTTGATAGGCATTTTATTGTCATAGAGTCTATAGAAAAGTATGAATTGTGTATTGTCCCTTTAAAACTGGATGTTGCCTTAATTAATCATTTAATCATTTTCAATGATATGTAATTATGTCTAATTGGCAGTATTAGTATATATACTGCATTTGGAAGTTTACATGTTATTCCTTTGAAGGCTGTTGGGGCCGAGGTACCGGAATAAATTTTATCCTGCATTCCTGTTTTGCTTGGTTTGTTCAACAACTTGTGCTTTGCATTGCTGTTGGTTTTTAAAGTTTTTTAGTCTAACTTCACCCTTTGTGAGTTCTGGTGTTAGTATCATTTCAAAGTCAACTGATTAGTGGTCAGATTTAACTAATGAGGGTCCAACAGTCGTGGTGGTGTATCTGTTTGTCATGTTAGTGAGGACAAGCTCCAGTATGTTTGTTCCTCTTGTTGGGGTTTGAACAATTTGTTCCAGGGTATTTGAGCTAACAAAGTCAAGGAACTTTTGTGCTAGTGAGTTAGGGTTAGAGTAGGTTTCCCAGTTGATTGTGGGATAACTGAAATCTCCCATGAGCAGAGTGTTTGGCAATATTTGGATTGACCCCAATTTGGTCAAGTAAGTCTCGTGCGTATCATGATCCATGGAGGAAGACCTATAACTAACTATAACTTGAATGGGGGTCTTACCCACACTAATCTGAACTAAGAGTAACTCTATGAAGTTGTCTTGTCTAGTCAGGAGATGAATTTATCTCTAATATAGATAGAAACACTGCCTCCTTTGGTTCACGCACATTTGTTTTATGGTCTGAAGGTGTGGAAGGCATTGCAAGGCTGGAGTACTCTTGGAGGCCTTGAACCTGGTTTCTGTGACTGCACAGACATCTACATCCTCCAGTGATAGAAATGCTTCCAGAGTGTGCAGTTTTTGGTTTAAGCTCCTGGCGTTTAGCAGCATAACCCTTATTTTGTTATGATTGGCACATTTCACGTCAGCAGTTTCGATTTTTGAGACCTTACCTAAAAAAGGCACTATGGGGTAGGCAAGAGCTTTTGCCAGCAACTGAAAGCCTAGTGGTGCCAGGTGTAAACCATTGCTGGCAAAAGAGTGAGGCTTGTCAACCATGTTATCCCAGGCTGACAGAAATTAGATCCTCTTGGAATGACACCAAAAACTAAGCCAATTATTGAAATCAATAATTTTTTGTTTATAGTGTGGCATCATTCTATGTGAGGGTAATATGCTGCTCAAGACTAGGGACATACCTGCCTGGGACACACATTCAGAGAGCTCAATCATGTCTCCCTTCATATAGTCCAGTGAGGTACATCTCAGGTCATTCATTCCAACATGAGCTATGACAAAATCATATTGGTAGCTGTTGTGGAGAGACCTGAGTGCAAGTGTGACTTGATGAATCCTGGCAACAGACAGGCAGCTGACTGTGACTTTCTTTTTATCTAACCTTGTGAGTGGGACATCCATGTATCTCACTATGGAGTCTCCATTGACAACAAAATTTGATTTATGAGTGTTACGCTTTAAGGGCTTGGTAGGTGAGACACTGGTGGTGCTATGTGTCTTTGGTGGTGTAGGACATGTGCTAGTTGTAGCAGTCTTGTGTTTTAGAGGTCTCTTGCATTTTGGTAAGTTTTTTGGGAGAACCTCCACATATGTTGATTTATGTGTCGGATGCTTACTATGTGTATGAGTAATTGGACTATGTGCATGAGCAGTGGTGGGTGAGTTGACAACCTCTACAGTGTGTAGATACATCTCTTGCACTCTGTACTGGCATGGGTTATTAGCAGAGGGTTGTCAGTGTACATGAGGCAGTTGCTACACTGCCTCAGGAGACCCAAGTCAACAAGATTGGCAGGAGAAACAAGGGTAGTCCAAGTGTTCATGATGCTAAGTTTGAAGAACTATCATAATGGGGTTGCTTTCAGGACTGATCTAGGAAGTGCTCTATAGATGAGTGTTTCTGATGAGTTTTTTGGCTGGTGTTTAACAGGTCACTGCTCAGTAGAAATACTTCTTAGACTGGAAATGTACTAAAGATGAGGATGACATTAATGTATTACAGCTGTATCTAAGGGAAAAATTGCCAAAATCATCTGTCCGGCCATGGCACACAATTGTGCAGCAGTGAGGGTTGCTGCACGATGCACAAACAAGCAGAAACCCACTCAAATGGGGGGCTTGAAGACCAGAAGCTAAAAACTTAAAAAAAATCAAAAGAACCAAAGAGAGGGTGCTTACTCCAAACCCTAGACCAATCACCTATCACCAGGCAGGTTCCAATCAGCACACCTCTCTCACAAAAGGGCAGAAGGGCCCCTTCTAATCAAAGATAGCTTGGGAAATGTGCTCAGAGTACAACAACCACTAGAAACAGACCCAGATGCAGCAAACCGTTGTTTGGAATGTGCTACAGCTGCTAGCTACACTAATTTAGGCAGGAAACACTAACAAAATGATTTAAACAGCAATTGTTTAGGTACTGTTGGAGTTGGGGCTAGTGTTACATTTCAAGAGATTTGTTAGGGCCATAAATACAGCTCCAGGATTTGTTTAATCATAAACAAGAGCTTGACAAATGAGGAAGAAATAGAATGAGGCATCCATCAAGGATGCCAGCTGTTGCCCCAGGTCAGTGGAAAGTATTTCTTCAGTCTGCAGACTATTGATAATCTAAATGAGGTTGTCCCAAAAGTTGGGCATGTAGTTCAAGAGTTTAAGACACAGTGAGGAGTTACAGCACAACTGAGCAAAGATAGTGCAGTTTAGAGTTTGTTCAGTGGGGGTTCCATTGGGGAAGAGCTAATTCAGTAGAAAATATGGGATTAAATATATAGCAATATAAGTAATGAAATTATGGGAAGATAAAATAAGAATGAATTGTGATTATTTATTGCAGGATGAATTGATTGAAAAATGGCATTGGAAAGTGGATATATTGACAGGAAAAATTAATATAATTCAGATGATGATAATTTCCTGAGCCTTAAATAAGTTTAGACACCTCCTGCTAATTTACAGAGGTAAATTAATCCAGAATTTATAAGTAGAATATGGCAAATATACATGTGGGTTGGAAAGAAGTAGAAAAATGAAGGCTTCTTCCTACTAGGAAGCTAAGAGGTTAGGGTCTGCTGGATATCCAGTTATTGTCATAGCAGTTTCAGCATTTTACTTGCTCAGAGAAGGGCATGACGAGTCCAGAGAGGGGAAAGAAGGAGAGCACACGAAAGAGGTGAAAACCGAAGGGAACTAAGATTAGGACTCAGTGAATGGGTGGAGATTAGGACTCAGCGACTGGGTGGAGCTTACTCATGAAACATATGAACAAAAATATAATAAAAATGTTTTGAAGAAGAATAGAGGCTAAGGAAGACTATCTGCATAGCTTCCTTAATGCAGTAATTCAGAATAGATCTCAGATTAAAGTGGAAGGCAAGATGATTATATGGAGGAAGTAGAAGGTTAGTGAGATTACTGTGATTAAAGATTTTAAGACAGAGAAGTTACGTGATGGTAGTAGCCTGCTCTCTATAACATGGCATAAATTCAGGAAAGACTTTAGATTGCATAATTTAAAGTGGTTCAGATCTGAACAGATGAAATTAGCTATAAAATGCTAGATAATTACAGAAGGGCTGCTATATAATTTGCTGGTGATGAGAAAAGGCAGTGTGAAAAGTTCATGATGAAAGCAGATAAAAGGGAGTTCAAAGGTCATGTATTATATTAGAGGATGCTTCAACAACATTTAAAAATGTAGATGGTAAGAGAGAGAAAGAACAAGAAAGAGGGAGTAGAATTCATCCAAAATGAATGGGAATTATTATGGAAGATAGTTGAAACAGACTACTGCATCTGTGAAGGACCATCAGTTGAAATTATTGCACAGGTGGTTCGGAGCTCCAAAAAGGTTGAGATCATAGAAAGTGAGGACACAGCAATGTTAGCAATGTAAAGCAACAAAAGCAGGTATGATCCATATGTCCTGGAGCTTTCCATTGGTAACATATATTTTAAAGTTGTGTTAGAGAATAGAAACCTAGTTTTGACAGAAGAAGTTCCATAAACTAGGAAGCTTGCTTTTTTCAGTATTGAGGGAACAGGTTAAATTGTTGAGACAGAGAAAAGATCAATTCTTTTTTTTAGCAGATGTAAAAACATAATCTGCTGTAAAAGTTAAGAAATAAAAACAATGTCCATCTACTAGCCAATAAAAACTACAATAGATCCTAAGTAAATGCCAAAATATCAGCAGTTAAATGTTTCCTTGATCTGTGTTTATTAAGGTGAGTACTTTTCTCAATTAACAGACTTCATTAGATTAATAATAAAAACACACCAGTAGAGGCTCTTACTTAAGTAGTTCAACAAGGGGACATGGGAATACCAGATGGAATTACTGGGTGAGATTTTAAGGAGGCCAATCAGATGGGTCCCGTTGGTTAGATTAGTGAATGGAAGGCATTAAAACCTGTTTTGCATACAGTTGAATATTTATTTTATCTCCTATACATAGGTTGTTAAATACTATTTAGTGAGTGGAGCATAGAAAAATAACATGTGGAGCCCAGTTTTATGAGGCCAGGATATTTTAAGTCCCTGAGGATTGAAGTCATGTGGGAAGCTGCTAGCTCTTTTTTTGCGGGGACTTCCTGTGTTGGGTCCATTTCACTTAACTCATCCTCAGACACCTGGTTACTAAACATAGGAGACTTTTATTGCTAATAGACTGAATGAGTGGTGTCTATTAACCAAAAAATATAAGTGAGTGACCCTAAATCGCCCACTTTAATAGGCTCATGGTTCAGATCTTTTTGAGTGGTAGCCATGGTGTTTAAAATTCCTATGAGTCTGGAAATCTAATCCACTTAAGACCAACAGAGATAAAAAAAACACTAGAGGAAATTAAGCAACTTTTAAGCTGGATTCTAGAAAAAAAGCACCTGAACACCCATCTCTCCAACAATCTGAACCAAAACCAATCAGGATCAACATCTAGCATGCCCCCAGCACAAAACAATATGTATGCTATCCAGCAAGTAATAAAAGGGTTTATACCTAAATTATTGAGCTTGTCTATGATACCTGAGTGAAGTATTGTATCAAAGGCCTTGGCCACGTTGAGCTAAGCTGTGTACACAGTCTTACCTTCATTCAATTCTTTGGTGACCCTCTCAAAAAAGTCCACCAGAATTAATAGGCATGATCTTCCTTTAACAAAGCTGAACTGTGATGGGTCCAGAGTTTTCAGGTTATCTATGTCCTCATTTATCATATCCCTGATGATTCTTTCCAGGGCCTTACATATGAGGCCGGTAAGACTTATGGCCCTGTAGTTACATGGATCAGTGATTGAACCTCCTTTGTGCAGGGAATGACTGTAGTCATTGTCCATTCCTTGGGAACAAAATCTGACTGAAGACTCCAGTTGAAAAGTGATTCAAGCAGACCAGAGAGGTCATGTTTCATACTATTTATTAAACATCCAGGGATGTTATCAGGGTCGAACAATGCAGTGTTTTTGGCCCTGGAAAGTGCATTGATGACATGTTCCCTAATAATGGTTGGGAAGGATTGTGTTATGTGGTATTTCCTTTTGACTATCGGGGGGAGTAGGGGGGGGATTTGACCTGAACCTGTCAGCCAAAAGGTTGGCAATGGCCTCCGGTTCAATGTGGGTGATGCCATTTACAAATAAGTTCTGTGCATTGTTGTGTATTTCCTCTGAGGGTATGTACATAGCTGTAGAAAACTTTGTGGTTGTCCTTTGCTTAGAAGCTATTTTTTGTTCAAATGTAGCCTTTGAAGTATTAATTAACCCTCTTACCTGCCTCTTTAGATTAGAGGGTTAATTAATACTTCAAAGACTAAATTTGAAGAAAAAATAGCTTCTAAGACAAAGGACAAACACAAAGTTTTCTAAAGATTATAGCCATGGTGGTGCAGTGGTAGCATTGTTACCTCACAGCAAGAGGTTCTCCTGTTCAATTCTCGGCTGGAGGGGAGTCTGCATGTCCTCCCCGTGGTCAAGTGGCGTTCGAAAGACATGTGTGAATAGGCATGCCTTCATTGAAGGTTGGGCATCGGGCTGGCAACTCGGCACCATAAAAATCTACTGCCAATCATTAGCGGACCAGAGTTCCACTGTAGTGACCCCTAACCAGGAAAAGCCGAAAAGACAAACAAACCTGCCTCTTTAGATTGCTCAGGGGACTTTTGGTATGTATGGCTTTGTTCCACCTACTTGCCCAATATTTTTTTTTCTTTTGTTGTATAACTGAGTTATGTTGTGATTCCAGCAGGATAAAATAAGACAAACAGACCAGCATTAAGGTTAACCGCCTTTGGAGAAAAGAAATACAGCAGAAAACAATAATCAAACTCCAAATTACAGACACGCTGAGTGTATAATTCGCAAAATCCACAAACAGTCACAAAGCTTTCGGGAATAACCCTTCTTCAGTGTGTATATACATAAACAACCAATACTGCTTATATAATCATTAAAACCATGTCACACAACCAATAAACCAATAATACAATAAAACAACAAATCAACTAATTACATTTTTCCAGCTGACAAAATTTCAATAATACTGTATAAAGAGAATATAAAGATATATATTTTATATATATATATATATATATATATATATATATATATATATATATATATATATATATATATATATATATATATATATATATATATATATAAACCAATGAACTGGTGCACGCTAATCACCACTATGCATGGACCAAACCAAATACACTCAGTACAAGGGTCCAGCAAACAAACCGACTGTTATACTATAATAAACAATGTCCAAGTCAGGAAAATGATTTGATGTAGAGGCAGAACCATTTAAAAACATATCAAATGTTTTCAAAGTAATTCTTCTAGTTGCTCAACACATGGATGATAAACCAATAACTCCACTACAAACCTGTTTCGCACCCTGGTGTCATAAATGTAATGAACATGGCTTTATTATAGTATAGCAGTCCAGTATTTTTGTTTGTTTGCTGGACCCTTGTGCTGAGTGTGTGTGTGTGTGTGTGTATATATATATATATATATATATATATATATATATATATATATATATATATATATATATATATATATATATATACATATATGGATCTACTTCATATGATCTAAATTTCATTTGATTGAAATTCATTTGACCGAGACCATAATACCGAAATTATAAAATACTGAAAATTCACACGACTGAAACTCATAAGACTGAAACCTTACAATGCTAAATTTCAACATACAAATTGTGAACTATAGACATGCACACTTACATCACCAATGACTAACTCTTTCCAGAACTTGAAAACTACTTACGTACCCTCATAACAGAAACTGTACTATAAAAAACAAAGTGGGGGGCTATGTCCCCACACCCCCCTAACTATATATACTAACTCCAAGATCACAGTACAGTGGGGAAAAGGGCATATACCTTTCACTTACCTTACAGTAGTCTACACGCTGCCACATCTATGTTGAAATTTAGCATTGTAAGGTTTCAGTCTTATGAGTTTCAGTCAAGTGAGTTTTCAATATTTTGAAATTTTGGTATTACGGTCTCAGTCAAATGAATTTCAGTCAAATGAAATTTAGATCATATGAAGTAGATCCACATATATACATATATACATATATATATATATATATATATATATATATATATATATATGTATATATATATATATATATATATATATATATATATATATATATATACACAAAACACATTTATCTATAGTTCACACTCAACAATATTCATTAATCCATTAATATATATATATTTTTTTAAAATGCATTTCATTCAAAAATACTTATCTAACTTAATGTCAGCTGATATTTTCATTTTGCCTATACTTTCATGTGCCTTTAAACACCGTTGTTTCTTTTTTAAAACCAGCTTAATACTAACTGATGTGTCTCGCCCTGGTGAATGTTCTGCATCTAGTCTTATAATCCACTCATACTCACATAACTCAAGTTGTTGTTGCTGTTGTTTGTCTTTCGGCTTTTCTCGGTTAGGGGTCGCCACAGCGGAACTCCGGTCCGCTAATGATTGGCAGTTGGTTTTTATGGTGTCGAGTTGCCAGCCCGACGCCCAACCTTCAACGCTCATTCAATGCATGTCTTTCGAATGCCCACTCGACCGCGGGGAGGACATGCAGACTCCACATAGAAGGCACTCCCAACCCAAGCCAAGAATCGAATGAGAGAGCCTCTTGCTTTGAGGCAACAATGCTACCGCTGCACCACCATGGAATGTACTCACATAAATCGCCACTCCTCTTGTTTTTACATCTAATGTCTATTACCCTGTACAAAAATCTGTAATCATTTCCCTTATCAATTGTATGCTTAGAAAGGGCATTACTAGGGATACCTCTTCTTATCTCAGATTTATGCTCTGTTATTCTATCTTTCAATTTTCTTGTGCTTTTCCCTACATAAAAAGCAGGGCATTTAACACAAATAGCCATATATATTATATTGATAGCATTACAAGTGGCAAAGCATCTAAAGACATATTCTTTCTTTGCCACTGGATGCACGAATGTATTTTCTTTTGTAATATCAGCACAACATTTACAGTTATAGCAGGGCACCATACTTGTCCTTGTTGCAATTTGTAGACTATGATTGCTACTATGAGACATATCCTTATAACACAACCCCTGCTTCATGACATTTCTTATATGCAAAACTCGGCCTTATTCCTATAATGTCACTAATGTCTAGCATGGTTCTTAATATACGAAGCTAAGACACAAACACAAACTGGATCCGTACTACCAAAGGAAGAAGCACCACAGTGTATCCAACTGCCCAAGTAAATCCTGCAAGCACGATGAAATAACGTACTGTTTATTACAAAAAACAAAAAATCACAAAAAGCACTTTTTGTCAGGCAACATAGCCCAGCTTCTTCAGATAATTATACAACATAGGACATAAACTATATAGGAAGTGAAAAGGAAGTGAAAAGTCAGCTGGTTCCTGAATCAGCAGGAGTCAGTTGCTCTTAAAGTGGCAACCACCTTCATTCATTACCTAAAATATATAGCTTAAACAGCTCTCATCTACGCATTGTTTTAAAACAATATTTTAAAATAATAGACAAATAGTGTAAAAAGATCTAAAACCAATAATTATCTATTATAAAATATTAATGCAGTTAAAGTTAAAATTATATGTATGTATTTATATTTTTATATTCTAGTATAATAAACCTTAAAAGCATGTGGATAAAAACATGTAAATAAAAAACAGCAAACACCAACAACAGTAGCAACAAAAAGTACAAGACTAATTCAAATGGGGTTCAAATCAACAGACTCAATGCAGCCAACCAGGGTAATAATTTCCATAATGCCCACTATGGTCCAAGAAGCCAAAATGGCTTTGGGAATCAGGATTTTCAAGTTTCTGTCTCAGAGTACAACCTGAGGCAAGGCACAAAGAAAACGTACTATCACTCACATCAGTAACTAGTGAACATACTAATGTGAGTACTATGGATTTTTCCCTTACAGAATCGACACAGCAGGAGAAACCAGAAGAGGAGAATGCAATTTTAGAAGAACCAGTTGTTACTATTGTATACAATTCTACTGGGGACTTTAAGATTTTTAATTACTCTGATTTTCATGTTGATACTACTTTAGCTAATTTATTAGCAAAAGGTTTTACTTTTGTTCCTTCATGTAGAACCAACATAGCAGAGTTTAGTACTGATTTTAAATTATTTATTAGGAAGTTGAATTTAAACTTACTACTAGGAGAGGCACCATCCTCTATCACACCATTTTATATTACTAGTACCTTTTGCCCCCATTCCCACCCAGATGTGGCTTTGTTTGAAAAAATATGTATGTTAGATATTTTTCACAAAGTAAACAAGATGAATAATGAATACACCACTAGTTTTAATTATAACATCACTAAGCAAGAAAAACAAGCACTTATGTATTTGCAACAAGCACACGTCAGGACCATGAAACCAGATAAAGAAGGGGGCATAGTTATTTTCAGTTTGGACGATTATAACAATAAAATTCAGACCATTTTAGAAAGTGACACTTATGAGGAGGTATCAAAGAATGAATTAGACACAGCTTATAGAAGAGTTAGGGTATTTCTTGAAGACTTATTCATTGAAGCAAGGATAGATATGACTGTAGCAAATTATTTACATATGTCGGCCCCAAGGATACCTACTATTTTTGGAGTACCAAAAATACATAAATGCATAGACAACCCACCCATGAGACCATTGGTCAATGCTAGAGCAAGTATTACTTATCCTTGCTCTAAATTTATTGACCACACCTTAAAGAAATATGTGGCTCAACAAAAGTACATTTGTAAAGATTCTTGGACATTTTTGGACAATATAAACCATCTACAATACGAAGATGACTTAAACTTTCTCACAATAGATGTGAAAGACTTGTATTCATCAATTCCCCACACAGAGGGAATTGAATGAGTGAGTTTATTACTACATGATATGGGAGCCCCCCAGAATGAAATAAAATTGATGGCTGAATTATTGGATACAGTTCTTTCCAACAATTACATCACTTTTAACAACAGATATTACTTACAAAAAATAGGGGTGGCGATGGGCTCTCCATGTGGTAGTACATTTGCAAATTTAGTAATGACCTACTGGGAACATGAACATGTCTTTGGTGTAACCACACACACACAAGTAAGATTAAATACTATATACGTTTCCTGGATGACATATTTATCCTGTTCCAGGGTAACCAACAGGAGGCCTCTAACTTTTTAACTTACTTAAACAACACTAGTACATTCTTAAAATTCACATATAATTTTTCACAGGATATTATTGATTATTTGGATATTGATTTAAGTAAGGATAGACAAAACTTATGTTTTAAAGCCAGGATTTATAGAAAGGAAACATATTCAAATGCATTTCTTCATTATAGTAGCTGCCATCTGGCCCACCAAAAACATTCGGTTGTTAAGGGCCAATTTGTAAGGGCAGCTCGAATGGTTACAGATGACAACCAGTTTATTGAAGAATGCTCAACACTTATGGACATATTTAAAAAGAGAGGTTATCCTATTTCACTCCTACAAGAAATTTGTCAGGAAGTGAAAAATAAAAGAGAAGTGGGCTTTTACAAAGCAATATTATCAAGTAATCAGAGTTTAGAAACACATAGCTGTATATTACAGGATGGGACACTAAATGAAAATGAAAACAGACGTATTATTACGTATTGTATAGACAGTTATGATTTTATAAATATTTTGAGGAAAAATTGGGACTTGATAAACATGGATACACATTTACCAAGAGGTCCTATTGACTTCCCTAAAGTAGTTTATAGAAAAGGAAAAAACTTAAAGAATCTAGTGGAAACTCGGTACTCAAACTCTGCTACATTTAACCATGCAGGTATGAATAAGTGTTTGTCATGCCCCTATTGTAAATATATGGAGCAGGGAATAAAAATTAGTATAAGAGGTTTTGAATACAATACTAAGTACAAATTTGATTGTAACTCCAAGGGAGTGGTATACCTGGCTAAGTGTCATACCTGTCCTGCCTTCTATATTGGAAAAACTGACAGAAGGCTTAGGGACAGGGTTTATGAACACATATACGCTATTAGGTCTAATAAATCAGAGACCGCATTGGCCAGGCACATTATGAAAGCACCCACCCATGGTTTAACTTTTAGGGCTATAGATTGTATTCCCTATGACCCTAGAGAAGGGCCTCTTTCCCTGCTCTTAGAGAAATTAGAATTGAGTTGGCAACTACATACCTTTGCATGTTACCCTCCGGGCATTAACGAAATGTATTCAATTAAGTGTATACTACAACTTAAAAATTTGGTTAGAAGTTGACTATTATGCTGTGTTTAAAATGGTCTATGCATACCATTGTCTTAGAGTGTATTTTACTTTCAGCTTCTTAAGTCAGGTTTTGCTGTTTTTTATTTACATGTTTTTATCCATATGCTTTTAAGGTTTATTATACTAGAATATAAAAATAAAAATATAAATACATACATATAATTTTAACTTTAACTGCATTAATATTTTATAATAGATAATTATTGGTTTTAGATCTTTTTACACCATTTGTCTATTATTTTAAAATATTGTTTTAAAACAATGCGTAGATGAGAGCTGTTTAAGCTATATATTTTAGGTAATGAATGAAGGTGGTTGCCACTTTAAGAGCAACTGACTCCTGCTGATTCAGGAACCAGCTGACTTTTCACTTCCTTTTCACTTCCTATATAGTTTATGTCCTATGTTGTATAATTATCTGAAGAAGTTGGGCTATGTGGCCTGACGAATAGCGCTTTATGTGATTTTTTTTGTTTTTTGTAATAAACAGTACGTTATTTCATCGTGCTTGCAGGATTTACTTGGGCAGTTGGATACACTGTGGTGCTTCTTCCTTTGGTAGTATGGTTCTTAATATACCCCAATTCTTAGTAATAATACGCTTCACCCCATTAGATCTTCTACTAAAAGTGGTAACATATCTCAGACTTTTATTCTTCCCACTACTTCTATCATTCCTGTTCACACTATTGTGGTTCATTTCTATAATATATTCTGAAAAAAACGATTCAGCAGAATTCTCCCTAGCTGCCAGAGCACTATCCCTAATATTCTTAAGTAAACTATGTTTGTAACCTCGTTCTTTAAACTCGAGCATCATTTCATCCAGTTTCTCACCACATACATTATCATCAATATTCCATCTACTAGCTCTCATTAGCTGACTTTTAACTATACTTCTAAAAGTATGTAGGGCATGCATACTAGTTCTATGAACAAATCTGTACATATGCACTTGTTTCCTATAAATTGACATTACTATGCTACCACTTTTTCATTAAATTAATATCCAAGTAATGTATATTGTCACTAGAATATGCTACAGTGAAATGTAGAACCTCAGTTGTATGATTCAAATAATCAATAAATGCATTTAATTGTAAGATGTCACCAGCCCATAATAAAAATATATCAACAAAACATTTGAAAAAAATGACTTTTCTACTTAATTCAAATCGGCTATTAAAAATATTTTCTTCTTCCCATTTTCATATTACTATATTTGCGTAGGTATTTGCAATGGAAGTGCCCATTGCCACCCCTATTTTTTGATGATAACAATGATCTTGAAACATAAATATATTGTTATTAAGGACTACTTCAAGTAAATCACAAATAGTTTCTATTTCTTTCACAGATATTTGTGTTAGCACATAGAAATTCATGCACAGCATTCACACCATAGTCAATAGGAATCACAGTAAATAATGTTCGTATATCTAATGTAACAAAAAGATAATCATCGTTCTTCTCTGCATTGTTATACCAACTGTATAGCTTATGCAAAAAGTCCCTTGTATCCTGTATGTAACTTTTCACCTTCCCCAAGTATTTACCTAATACAGTTTGTAGATAAAATGGGATCAGTTCTGTTACGCATCCACTACCCAAGACTATTGGTCTCATGGGTGGATGGCACAAATTTTTATGTATCTTTGGCAACCCATATATAATGGGTGTCTTAGGACAAGGAACAGTGAAATAGTTAAACAGTTCAAGGGAAATATCACAGTTGACTTGTAGTTCATATATAGCCATGTTAACTCTACTAACAAACTTAAAGACATCAACACTACTGATCTCATTAAATGCATTAACATCATTTAAAAAGTCATACATATAGTTTTCATAATCTATCTTATTCAAAATCACCACGGCCCCTCCTTTATTGGCCTGCTTTATAATAATGTCTTCATTATGTTCTAACTTTCTAAAGGCTTCATACTCCAAAGAAGTAAGATTGTAAAACTTATTCTTATCCTTTTTACTGTAATATTCCCTAATCTCACGCTGACATACATCATAGAATGCATTAACAACAGGACAGTTTGTTGGTATAAACACACTAGGTGTTTTACATACTGATGTCGTTGCACATACAGAGTCCTTAAAAATCAATTTCAGACTTAAATTCCTAATGAAAACTTTTAGCTCTGTCAGTACATTAGCTATATCATCCATTCCCGAAGGAATAAACTGCAAGCCCTTATTGAGTAAACTAATATCATGTTCAGTTAAAATTAAGTCTGATTAATTTACGACTGAACATTTACTTATCTCACCTCGTTCACTGTTCGACTCCAGGTTTGGGGGCCTTTACTGTGCCATCTCTTCTGATTGCCCCCTCTTCTCAGGGCTCTGCTTCTCGATGCTTTCCTCTGCTTCAGTGCTACCACTTCCAGTAGCTTTAAAACTAAAGGGATGACGTTGTTCCGAGACTCAGTCAAGAGTTGGACTCTTCCATTCTCAATGGGAGTCTGGGTAGATTCTAATACATTATCAGACACACTTTGCTGACTCACCTGATTGGTACTTGATGTATTAGTGTTAAATGTCAGTTCTACATTATTAGTCACATTATTAACTTCAGGACGAGTCTCACTCAGGGACTTACTGGATTCTTTGTTTTATTGTACTATTGGTTTATTGGTTTATTGCCTGTGTCACATGGTTTTAATGATTATATAAACAGTGTTAGTTGTTTATGTATATACATACTGATGAAGGGTTATTCCCAAAAGCTTTGTGACTAATAAACTGTTTGTGGATTTTACGAATGATATGCTCAGCATGTCCATAATTTGGAGTTTAATTGTTTTTTGATATTGTGATTCCACCAGGATGGCTTGTCTTTTTAGTTTTTCTTATTCTTAATAAGAATGGGCACCGCTCGCTCTATACAGCTAACAATATGGCTGTATAGATATTTTAGAAATAGCTCACTGTATGCTATGGTGTTCACTGGGTTTGGAGGTGCTTAGAATTTAGCCAAAGTGTTGCATAATATAGAGATGTCAGCTTTTTTGGTTTCGCTGGGTCCCCAGAATTAATTTTTATTTCAAGTAATATTGCCTTATTGTCAGATATAATGAGCAAAGATATTGCACTGGGTTTGGAACATTGTCATACCATGTTCCTGAGTATAAGTTCAAGGATGTTTGTAGCACTGGTAGAAGAATGGACCAGCTGTTCCTAGATGTTGGTATTAATAAAGTTTAGGAATCACTTGTACATTAGAAGTGATGTAGGATTTCCAGTCTATAGAGAGGTAGATGAGATCCCCATGAATATCATATTGGGTTAAACAGTGAGGGACTCTAGTGCATTGGGTTAGGTAGTATAGGTTTCCTTGGACATGGTGAGGGGCCTGTAGGTTGCAAGGATACAGTACAACACCCTGTTTATGGTGAGTTGCACATATATGATTTCCAGAGGGTCATACACTTTAAATAGTCTGGATATGAGGTTGATTTTAATGTAGAATGAGACTCCCACCTTTAGTTCCCTCCTGTGCAGTAGCAGGTCTAAAGGTGTGAAAGGCATTATAACCTTGCACTGCTGGACATACTGTGGTGGTGGTGCTGCGGTAGTGTTGTCTTCTCACAGCAAGACGTTGTGCCGTTCAATTCTCAGGTAGAGTGTCTTCTGTGTGGAGACATGCGTGAATGGGTGTACCTTCGTTGAAGGTTGTGCGTCAGGGCTGGCAAACTCTGCACGTAAAAAATCTACTGCCAATCATTAGCGGACCGGAGTTCCGCTGTGGCAACCCCTAACCAGGAAAAGCCGAAATACACACACAAACAAACTGCTGGGGTACTCTCAGCGACTTTAAACCATGTCTCTATTACTACACAGATGTCTACATACTCCAGGGAGAGGAAGGCTTGCAAGGAGTGTTGTTTCTTATTAAGACTTCTAGCATTGAGTAGTACCACCTTCAGATATTCCTTCATAGGTTCAGTTAAGTTGGTAGGTTTATCAGTTTAGCATTGCCTAAAAAAGGCACTAAAGGGGTGGAAAATGTCTCCCAATATACAAAAGCCTAGAGAGGATAAGTCCAGACCATCCCTGGCAAAGCAGCATATTCCGGCAACCATGCCCACTCATGCCATTAAATATTGTAGCCCCCCAGATTGACACCAGAAACTAAGCCAATTGTTAAAATCTATCATTTTCTGGTTGTAGAGTGGCATCATCCTTGGAGAAGGCAGTATGCTCCTCAGTGCTAGGCTTATACCTACCTGAGACATATAATTCTCAAGCTAGATCATGTCTCACTTCATATAGTGAATGGAGGTACATTTCAGGTCATTAACACCCACATGGACTATGACAGTGTTATACTGGTACCTGTGCTTCAATGACATAAGTGCCTGTGTGACTTGATGGCTCCTAGTACTGAAAACGCAGCTAACTATGACTCTCTGTCCTTACTTAGTCTAGTGAGAAAGACATCAGTGTGCCTTTTTCATTTCTACAAGTCTTTTGGGTTTCAAATACCATGATGGGAATGGACCCCATTCTTGAGGCAAAGTATGGTTGAAGTTCATAAATTAGTATTGTTTTAATCTTTGATGTTAGCCAAAAGTGCTCTTTGAAGCACCCGCAATGTGTCCAGTAATAACTCCTTCTGCAATTCATATGGAGTTACATGTATCGGTAACATATCTAAGTATGATGGTAAATTCTTTTTTATAAAGCCCATTGCTCCTACTACTACCAAAACTGTCTGGGTATCCTTCTTACACACTGACCTTATTTCTGCCTGCAAATTCTGGTATTTTATGACTTTGTGCCTCTCTGTACATATGATACTGTAGTCACTTAGTGTAGCGATTTCAATGATCAATGCTACTTTTGTCTTCTTTTCATGGACTACTATATCTAGTTTTCTCACATCTGTTTTTTGAACTGTTGGTAATGGATGACCCCATGTGATATAAATTTCATAATTTTTTGTGATGCTTTGCGGCTCATGTTTCCAGTATTTTTCAGCTTTAACAGTCTCACCACATTATTGTGCCTTTCAGTATACACTCCTTCTGCCATTAATATATCACAACCAGCAACAAGGCATGTGACTGTTCCCAATTCTGTTTTACAAAACCTACATCTGTCTGTTTCTCCCACATGTTCAATGGACTTTGTAAACCAACATGTATGTAGTCCACTATAATGGGCTGCTAAAATTTACTTTTCATCTTTTTGTTTAAATTCACCTCTCCTTAACCATTCCTGATCAAAATGAAGTGTGCCTCACTATAAAATCACCAATGATCAGGAAATTTGGCTGTGCGCTGGTCTGCCTTAAGAGCTTAGCAGTGGAGGCATTGGATACAGTGCTACTATGTATAGCTGCGAATGGTGTTTTAACAGAGTGTTTATGTGATAGCTGAGGACCCTTTCTTTGACTGTACTGTGCAGGAGGTCTTGGTGTTTTAGGAAGGTTACCTCCAAGTGCCTCAGCATAAGTAGTTTTATGTAGGGTCTTTACCCTGTGCAGTAGGCATGGTGCAAGTGTCACTGACAACCTCATTGTCAGTGACACTTGGACCACAATTCACAGAGTCTTCTTAGCAGTTCTACCCAAACTATCTATTTTTTTTTGGGGGGGGGTATTAATAGCCCTTTGATATCACTCACCATTCCACTGCAGTAATGTGACACCCTCAGCGAATAAATAATGTCAATGTGACAGCCTCTCTACCTCAGGCCAGTAATCAAGGAGCCTCAATCCTCACTACTGACACCTGTGAGAAACAGCCACTAAAAGCAGGAATGGATTTACAGAGTATTTTAAGATGCAGCTCTCTGCAGCAAGCATAAATTCCACCAACAGCACACAGGGAACACATTCCAGACCTGGGACTGGACTCTCTGTCTCTCCAGATCCCAAACAAGACACAGTTTAGAGCACTGTGTCCCTGTTCAAAGTAGCTGACTGACACACACACACACACACACACACACACACACACACACACACACACACACACACACACACACACACACACACACACACACACACACACACACACACACACACCACACACCACACACACACACACACACACACACACACACACACACACACACACACACACACACAACACACACAACACACACACACAAACACAAGCACAAACACAAGCACAAGCACAAACACACACACACACACACACACACACACACACACACACACACACACACTCTCTCTCTCTTTTTCTCTCTCTCTCTCTCTCTCTCTCTCCCAGGAAAGGCTGGCACAGATTTACTAGTTGTACTCCTTCTGCCCAGACTATAAGATAACCAAGCCTTTTACAAGTGTATCCAACTATACTGAGTAAAATCAATACTAATATAAATGGTAGAGTGCAATCAAAGCAATAAGGCTTTTCGGAGTGGCCAAGGCATCACTAAAATAAGCACAAGTACTCTCAAGATGTTAAAAGTATTCTCTAAAAAAACAGCCACAATGAACGGTATAAAAATATTTAATAATAAATAATAAAATAGAAAACATGAGAATACTAAATATTTAAGTGCAATAAACACCAGAGTTTCAATCACAGCAGAAATAAAAATAACACAGTTGGACAGACTCAAACAGATGCATAAAAACAATACTTAACTAATCTTACTGTACTTCCTGAATGTCTAAAGAATAACTGTTTCCTAGCTAACGTAAGTAATACAGCAAGGCAAGATTAGATGCTGAGATGCTTACTTCCACAAGGCAAGGTGATGAGCTTCTAAGTAAAACTGAACTGAACTAAGTAAACTGAACTGTGATAACTATCATAGATTTTTATAACTGGTTCCAAAGAAAGCAAAACAAAACAAGCTGCTGTGTGAGTTCCATCCTCTCAGTGGTGGTTACAGAATGACATTACATTTGATCACCTGACTCTGATACAATATACGCTCAGAGTTTTGCTAAGATCTGTTGTAGTATCTGAAAGCTATAGAACAATTTCAAAAACTTCTACTCTTCTCTTCCAGAATTCTTTGTTTAAACATAAACATTTAATCAGTTATAATAACACCATTGATACATTTTTAACACAAGCATCTGCACGTCATTGTGACAGTCAAAATGACACAAAACCATCCACAAAACTCCTGCTACTATGCTGGCATATGACAAACATGCACTACCCTATTCTCCCTGGCACAGATGGCACTACCACACATCATCACAGTCACTACAAAGTAACATTTTTTGTCTCCTTATTGTATATGAATGCAATCTAATAAATGCACCTGCCATTATACGTAGCCTCTGTTATTTTTATTGTTTTATATAATATGAAATTTGTAAGACTGGGCTACATGGCACAGATGCTTTCACTTATAGCCAGTGAAATCAAAATGTCTGTACAGTGGTCTTGCTTCTGGGAGCTGAGTCGCAGCACAAAATTATGTGTTTTCCTTGTCTTTTTCTGTTTAACTCATCAATCACAATGCTGTTTTTAGGGCAGGAATGTCACGAGTCATGGAGCAAACATGCCATCCCTGGGTGGTAGGAAACAGTTTCAGGTTACAAGTGGTAAGTACACTGACATACATAATAGTAATGACAATCTGAACAGACAAGAATACATTTGGAAATTGGATTGACAGGTGGTATCCTCTGGGTATAACTGACCTACCTATAAAATAACAGAATGCAAATACCAAAGAGGTATTCCTCCCTTCTTTCTACCTGCCTCAAATGTATGTTCATCAACATCACCCACTCTGCATATACCACAGCCATGTTTCTGCATGTGCATATACACTGCTTGGCAACTTGGCCCATGGCTGGAAAATACCTCTTCAGTCACTTTACACACACATGGCCAGAGCTTTGGTTTCGGGACGTCCTCCATGAACAGAGTTGAGAGCTCAACATGTGTAACACTTTCAGTAGGTACCCAGTGGTATAAAAGGAGCCAATGAACCTCTAACAGGAGAAATACAGTATAAAAAACAAGTTATTATAGCAAATTCTTCCCAGCAAGACCATGTAAGTTTGGGAGTCTTAGAATAATTCAAACAAGATCCAAAACAGAGCTAATGTGGTCTAAGGGACTCACAGCAGGCCTAAACTATTAGGTCTTACTTTTAAATTAGCTTTCACACAAAATTATTAATTCTGTCTGGTGTGTTTCCAGTCTGACTGTGTATTTCAGTAGGTATTGCCAAATAGCTATTTGTTAGTTCTGGCACTTTTTTGCCCATTTTGCTCAGTATTACCCTTTAGCAATTTAACTGGCAGTAGTTTTGTGTTGTTAGATAAAAAAATATAAACACATGAGCTGGCATGCTTTTGATTGGGACCAGCACATGCAAGGTTGGCTTTTCCTAAAACTGGTTATTCACACGCTCTGATTAATTAATAAGTATGTAAATAAACTCTTTATAAAGAAAATAGAATGCAGATCAAGGTAGACTCAGTTCTTTCTGAACTCATGGCTAATAACGTCAAAACAAATTTGCATACAAAACACAGATACTAACATTGCTGCTATGAAATCTGTAAACATAGCTGATCATGGTATCCACAGGTCTGTACAGGATGTAGCTGCAATGACCTAAAAAAATAGCTGGTCCTAAAATTGGTTATTTACACGCTCTGATCAATTAATAAGTATGTAAATAATCTCATTATAAAGAAAATAGAATGCAGATCAAGGTAGACACAGTTCTTTCTGAATTCATGGCTAATAATGTCAAAACAAATTTGCACACAAACCACAGATACTAACATTGCTGCTGTGAAATCTGTAAACATAGCTGATCGTGGTATCCACAGGCCTGTACAGGATGTAGCTGCAATAACCTAAAAAAATTAGAAGATTATTAATAATCTGAAAATTCTAAATGGTTTCATTTTTGCAACACTTTAGTTCTGTGTCAAACAAAAGAAACAATATGAGTGGTTAAATAACTTATTAATATTATTAATAGCAGCTGCACTGTAAAATAAGATTTATGGTAAAGTAAAAATCAAGAATAATGCTAATACAAAATTCATGACATTATGCAAAATATATTGACAATGTTCCCACACTCACTCAGAAGAAGGGGATTTCTAAGGTGAGAGTTGGGGTATGTGAATTAAAACATTGCATTAATACTTTGTTTAGATAAAGCATTAAGAAATGGAAGTGGAAATCACTAGGGAGTAATAGTCTTGCAGTATTAACAACACAAGACTGTTCTGTAAATTTCCATACTTAAAAGTGAATGCAATGCATGAACCTCATTATACTTTTGTCTAGAAATAATATTTTAATTACATCCTAAAAATCAGTGAAGAACTTGGCACTGCGTTAGCAACATTTTGCATACCTTGCTATGCATGACTATACTAAGAATGTATTCCTTTATCCCACATAGTTATGAGACTGTAGCAAACCATAGTAGTTATTCCAGCCAGGTTTTGGTAAATACAGTCCCTCATATCTGTTCTTATATATCACCAGCTGCAGAGGTTCATAATGGCTCCACAACTGGAATGCAAGGCACCTAATGTGTAATGTCACAGCAGTACTTGTAACTGCAGAACATACAGATTAGTTCAAAAATGGCATCTCTCTTCCACCTCCCTTTCTCTGTTTGCTGCCATCTCAGGGAATAAGCTTATTGTGTTATTCTGTCATTTGCTTGCAAGTTTCATTTGCAAAGGCAAGTTAGCATCTACGACTAACTTGTTACTGTTACTGCAAGCACAAGCTGTTTGCAGGGAGTAATAACTCGGGGAGATATTGCAGCTATGCCAACAGCCTTCTTTTTCTCTTTATACAGTCCATTAATAGGTACATGTGCAAGGAAGGTGCATTTCATTTTCAAATGTAAAATTGTACAAATAGTGAGAAGAACATTGAATGAAGTGTAATTTCCTGATGTGACCAACAAAACAGAAAAGATCATCAGTGAAACAATTATTTATTAATTTATTTATTTATTGGTATTTTTTTACTGGAAATGTTCAGCTGAACAGTGTCCTTTTTCAGCGGAGGCTTGGGGAGAAAAGCTCCATTACACAAACATCACAGACATCATTTACATTGTTTCATTATTTACAGTCAGTTTCATTCACGAGCAACAGTTCCATTAGTCAGACATTCTGATATATGTTACATCATTTACAAACAATTTCAATTAAAAATAACAGTTACATTGGTTGCATATAAATAATTTTTTTTTAATACAGGGAGGTATATCCAGTGCAGTATCATCAGCATGCATAGGTTGTCAGGTTGTATGTAAGAATATTTATTACTATAAATGTTTGCTCAAAATCTAGGACATAGGAAGATAAGAAAAAGTGTTAGAAAAGCCTAAAGAAAGGAAGGAGGGGAGGAAGCACAAGGAAATATAGGAGATGAGATGATAGAGGAGGGTATAGTTGTGATAACAGTACATTAAGTTTCATGCAGCAGAGAGTTATGGCACAAATTCATGTAGCTATTTTTTTACCAGTTTAAAGAGGGGTGGTGCGGGTTCAGGGACATTTACCTACTGAGTGCTGCTTCAGTTGGCATTTAAAGTGTTACATGGAGTGGGATGGTATTCCATCTATTAGCAATGTAATGTAAATACAGGTAGTGTTCGGCAATGTCATTAGGTTTAGTTATGGTGAGTAATGATTTGTCAGTGGAGCACAGAAGTCTCTTAATAGTGCAAGGTTGAATGACTGCAGACTGCAGAAATGTGAATTTTTCAGGGTTGTACAGTAGTTTGAAGGTTGCAAATAATTCTGAGTACAATAGAGAATGATTTAATCTGAGCCAGTTTAGCTGTTTTAGAAAGAGTAAGTTAAACAGTACTGGATCTAGAATGGAGTCTTGTAGGACTTTGATGGATATAGGAAGGAAAGAGGAGAAAGCGTCTTGCTATTTCACTGCTTGGGACTTATTAGTGATATAATTAAGAAACCAGTTAAGTGAGGAGGTGATAGCCCGTAGGAAGAGTTTAATTCACAGGTTGGTACTAGGCTATCGGCCCTAGGGCCTATACAAGTCTAGCCATAACAATTCCCTGACTATTTCTTCCTACACTATTTACTTCCCTGGACCCCTGTCTAGCAGGGCGACTGACGTGATCCCCAGGGTGAATTTCCTTTCCCCCATCCAATCATCAAGGTTCCTTTTGAAGAGAGCCAAAGAGGCGCTCTGCTTGACATGTATGGGCAATCTATTCCAGTGTCTGGGGAGTCTCTCTAATTAGGAGAATTTATTGATTGAATGTGTTGACTGCCATGGAGAGATGCAGAAATAGGGCTTAGCTTAGAAGACCTGCATGTCTATTGTGATTTATTATATCTGTGAACCTTAGAAGGGCAGTGGTACAGATATAAATGGTAACACTTCATATTAGTGCTACAGTGTAAATTAATACACTGAAAGGCACATATAAAAAGAAATGTAATTTGAACAATTTACAGCTGCAGAGTTATTACTTAAGAATGGCCAAGAACATCAAAAGAAAAAGTGACCTTCAATCCTGCTTGATATGGGTTAAGTGAGTGGAAGTAGAGAGTGTGGGGGTTAAAGGAAGAGAGGAAGGAGCAACACATGCAGTATTATGATGCAGTATTATAAAGAAGAGTTTTAAAGGGGGCAGGTGTTTGAATGAGACACGTGAGAAGGAAAAGGGGTAGTAGGAAATCTGATTACTGCTACACAGTGACATTTAGGGGAAAAAGAGTAGGTACTCATAGGAAAGAAATGAGGAGGCAATGGCTGAGACAAACATCAAGGGATAAAAAAGGTCAGAAAAGGGGAGAAGACTGAATGGCTGGCCAAGAGAATCATAGCGAATTTCCTGCTAAACATATTGCGAAAGCAGAGGCAGATTGCGCAAAGAAAATCACATTATGTATTTGGAAGGGAGGATGGAGTAGCAAGAAACAGAATATGTTAACATCATCATTATGTCACAACAATTAAAGGGAGAGAAATACATTCAAATATGCAGAAGATAATGTAATTGATTTATTCTGTCAGTTATCATTTTGCATGTATTTAAATCATTTCTCTCAACTTCTTAGCACAAGAAATCTGGACAATGCCAAAAATAATGGGGGGACAAAGACTCAAAAATAGGGACAGATTTTAAATAATACTCTTATAAACTTAGAAAGTTACTAGAATAAAAAGTTTTGTGTTAGATGCATTTTTTTCTGAAGGGTATGAAGTCTGAAACTCATTTGTCATTATTTAGTGACTTCACTCCTCAGTGATTTGCCAGAAAACCACAAATGTTATGAGGAACAGACCAAAATATGAGGCCAAAATCTGAACAGTTGACAACTATGATTTAAATTTCAATGACTGATGGTCTTACAAGTCATTCAGGGAAGAGTGAACACCAGTATTTCATGAACAACATCCAGCCTGAAATATAACACTATAATACGTTGACCAACACAAAAAAAATGCATAACAGTGTGACACTTCAGAGCTTATAATTTGCCACAATAAATATTTTAACAGCCGGTCTCCTGGGTGCTGGTTCGTTTTGTTGGGAGTTTACTTCAGAGCTTATGCCACTTACAGACTAGAAAGATACTATAAAATGCAAAACATTTGCCCAACACATAAAAGAAAAAAAATAAGATTATACAGTTTGTTTTTCTACATACATTGTATGCAGCTTGATACAGATTACAAAGAATTCTTCTACCATTATCAAACTAGTATTCACAGTCCACAAATTTTCATTTAAGGTATACATTTCAACTTGAAAACAGTTAGTGATACTGTGAAGTGTTTCTACGCTATACAAAGGTAATGTACCCAAAACTGGGCAATGTAAACTTAAGTTTGCTTAATTTATTGCAAACCTTTTTGTCTAATGATAGTTTAAAAGGATGATAGACAGAGATAATCAGCAAACATCAAAATCTGAAGAAATGTGCTAGGCGAGAAAGACTGTAGTGGTCACAGACAAAATGAAGGTAACCTGTAATATAAGCCAGTCAGAGAATGCTGCCATAACACTCAACTATTTAAACTTGGCAAGATTAAGTTTAAGCAGAAGACATGTTTATAGCAAAGAACTGTGAATGAACTATATTTCTGACACAGGACTGTGTGTTTCAGTTTCTCTTTGCATAACGTATAATTATTTGCAAGTGCATTAAGCCAAACAAAGCTCCTGGGTCACTCCTAAAAAGAAAAATGTTAATCTTTGCAAGTTAAACATAATTTTATCCCACTTTTTGGGGATTTTTCTCAAATGCTTCATTCAGATAAATAAGCAAAGGTCCATTAATTTGGAGTGTAGGTGAATACAAAACACATATGAGTGTGTTTGCATTATACTGTTTAAAACAAAACTGGAAGTTTCTTAACCCATCAAAAATATCTAAATAGTCTCAGTTTTACTTCCTGAAGTCATTTGGGTCATTTGTAATACCATGACAGGAATGGACCCCATTCCTGAGTCAAAGTATAATTAAAGTTCATGAAATTAGTACTGCTTCAGTCTTTGATGTCAACCAAAAGTGCTCTTAGCAGCACCGACATTGTGCCCAGAACTGACTCCCTCTGCAATTCATATGGAGTTATATGGTATCAGTAGCATAGCTAAATATGTATATTATTTTTTTTACGAGACCCATTGCTCCTACTACTATTGGAACTATTGGGGTAGTCTTCTTCCACATTGCCCTTGTTTCTGTCTGCAAATCCTCATATTTTATGATTTTTTTGTCTCTCTCTGTACGTAAGACACTGTAATAACTGGATGTAGCAATTTCAGTGATCAATGCTACTTTTGTCTTTTTTTCATGGACTACTATATCTTGTTTTCTTGCATCTATTTTTTGGACTGTTGTAAAGGGTGAGAGAATTTAAATGCAGATGGAATCAACATTAGAAGTGCCATCAAATAAAACTGTGATTACACAAAGAAATACCAAACCTCAAAATTCCCTTTCATACTCCATAACACACCTCTCAACTGTCTGGAATTCTGCAGAATGTCCAGATTTATGCCTCGTTTTTTTTAGTCTGTTCCTCATACTTTTTTTTTTGTTTTTCTGGTAAATCACTGAGGACTGAAATCACTAAATAATGGGAGATATTTAAGTTTCAGACTTCATATCATTCAGAAAATGCATGATGGGTCTAAACCTGTTATTGGGTGTCCAAGGTGGTGCAGCGGTTAGCATTGCAGCCTCACAGCAAGAGGTTCTCCTGTTCAATCCTCGGCTGGGGTGCCTTCTGTGAAGAGTCTGCATGTCCTCCCTGTAGTCACGTGGGTTTCCTCTGGGTGCTCTGGTTTCCTCCCATATCCCAAAGACATACTGTAGGTGGATTGGACACTCTAAATTGGCCCTAGGCGTGAGTGAGTGTGTGTGTGTGTGTGTGTGTGTGGCTTCTGTGGAAGGTTGGGCACTGGGCTGGCAACTAGAAACCTTAAAACTCCACTGCCAATCATGAGCGGACGGATGATCCGCTGTGGCAACCCCTAACCGGGAAAAGCCGAAAGAAGAAGAAGGTCTAAACCTGTTATTCTAACAACTTTCTAAGTTTATCAGAGCAATGTTTAAAATCCGCCCCTGAATTTTGGGCCTTTGTCCCCACATTATTTTTGGCTTTGTCTAGAAATTTTATGCTAAGAGTTTGAGAGGTATGCTTCAGAAGCATTTTGTACTCTGCACTTCTGAGATGGAGAGGATGCCCCCACACCCATGTGACTGATATAAATACTAATACTGAGATTAGTGTAACTCAGAGAAAGAAGATGCAGCATCTCTAAGGTAATCAGTCACTTTACAGTGTCCTTCATTAGTGGAGCACACATTTGTCTGGCATCCAACCCAATCACCATTAACTGAATTTGCTGTTGAATGCATAAAGATATCAGAGTTCTTCAGCATCACATTATTTAAAACAAGAAAAAAGCAAACAAAAACACCTTTAAGTGAGATAATTTGTGAATACATAGCATCACAATATCATACCATTTAATGCAAAAATTAAATAAAAGATTTATGATTGTATACATACTTAGTAATTAGCTTTCTAACAGTGTTACAAATGCTGTCTTCCACATAGCTGAAATTTTTGTGTATGACACCTGATCCAGACTTTATACTATGGGCTCCAAATAACATATAGCATTGTAATATGCAAGGTAATTCTAATACCTGCTACAGAAGGCCAGTGATGAGGGAGGCACTGAGTTAAAAAAAAAACACTCCTGACAGGTATTAGGAACACTCGGAGGAACTCATAAATATAGTAAATAAGCCCTCCCTTGAGAAGACCTCACCAGTAGAAGACAGATAATAGATATTGTTTCATTTCAGTAGAAGAGGTCAGTAAAGCGCTTAAACCAGTTTGTTGTAGGGACAGCCCTTTTGTCAAAGATGAATAAAGCTCTGGCTTTGAGACAGATGAACTGGGTTTGATTAGCAGGCCTGATCCCTAAAAGAGCTGCTTGATAGTGGGTGGGAAATGCATGTCAATTGCCAGCACACCCATCAGGGAGGAAGCTGCTAAGTTTGGTACCTTGTAGGATTCATCACCTGTGCCTGCTCCTTGCACAGTGCACTTTCCAGGGTTGTACACGCATGGTAGCACACATGCACATTTCTACAAGCAGGCTTAAGTAGAAGTCATAGCTGGGACATGGGAGGGGATGTTAGGAAGGAACTGTTCTCCTATCCTCCCATCAGAAATACAGCCTGCCCACACAGCCAATTCTCATCCCAAGGAGGAATGAATGGGTCTATGGACTCTTGCACTGACCAAAGAACAAACGAGGCTATGTGGTTCTTACAGGCACTTGAGAAGCAGTGGGCTGACTCTCATCTAACAGGGAATGAATGGGCCCACTGAGTGCACAGAACAGGCTAGATAACAGGCTGGATATGAGGCAGAAGTGAATAAAAAAAAGTTTTACTGTGGCAAGACTGCAAGTGTAGATGAAATACAGATGTGAATGCTAAACATACTGGATGCTGTTAGGGTTTTGAAGTTAATGTGCCTTTTCGCTGTTTAATGGATGCTTGGACAATGCTTTTGGAGTAATTGGCAAACTTGAGTAGTATTCCACCTTTCCAAAAAGGGTGACTGGAGGGTGTGTTCTAATTACAGAGAAATTATACTCCTCAAACTTACTGGAACATAATATGCCAGAATGCTGTAAAGGACATTTCATGTTATAGTTTTACCACTGATTCAGGAGAACAATGGGCATTCCATTTGGTCTATGGAATACTGGATCATCTCTTTGATACAGAAAGATATTGGTCATGTCAGGGAAGTTTACCAATACTGATAATGTGCTTTGTGAACATGGAGAAGTCAAATGAGTGATTACCCCAGGATGTCCTACAACAGTATAAGCTTCCCAGGACCACTGCTAAATGTTATTTGGTCCTTCTACTTGAAGAGTGACATTCATGTCCATATTTTCACATTTAAGTTGAATATAATCAATGTGGTCATGGGACTCTGCCATGGGTGTACCTTGTCTCTCCCCCAGTTTGTGACTTCCATAGACAGGACATCAAGGCACAGTTGAATCCTGGAAAGTATCTAATATCAGGATGCAATGGTGACATTTCTATTGTTTAGAGATGATGCCCTACAACCCTCAAGGGACAGTTATTCCAGTGTGTAGCACAGTGATTTGCTGCTGAGTGAAAAACAGCTGGAATGAAATGCATTAGCTTCAAATCACAGCAGAAGGGGAAGCAGCTTACTTAGGCTATGGAATTTAAGCAGCTTGTGGTCTTGTTCATTGATAAATGTTGAGAGGATCAGGGGACTGGTGAGCAGGTGGGAGTTGTAAATACAGTACTACAGTCTTTGTACTTGAGTGTGGTGGTCATGAGATGAAGCTTGAAATTTACCAGCCAATCCATGCCCCTATCATTACTTGTGGTCATTTATTTATTTATTTAGTTAACATTTGTTTACTGGTAATGTCCAGCTTGGAACAAGACAATTTTTAGAAGAGGACCAGGGAGAAACGCTCCAGACTCATGTCTTTGCCATGAGCTTTGGGTAATAAATGAGGGCGTGTGATCACAAATACAAGCAGCAGAAATAAGATTTCCTTGCAGGATAGCTGGGTTTACTCTTCTTGACAGAATGAGGAGCATAAGAATCCAGGAGGATCTCAATTCTCATCCATTATGTTGAGGATTCAGTTTTGGTGGTTTCAGCACCTTGTCACAAAGCTCCCCGGTATCTCCTAAAGTAAATGTACCAGGGTAAGCCATGGGTGGAGGTAGCAGGGCAGACCCAGGATATTTTAGAAGGATTATATTGCTCATTTCAAAATGCCTAGGGACCCCACTGAAAGAAATGGTGAATGTTATTGGGAAGAGAGAAGTTTCATCTACCCTGATCAACTTGCGGCCACTGTAACCCTCACAAGTACAAACTGTTTATGTTTAGAAAATAAATGGATGGCTGTGCAGATGGATGGCTTTTGGAAGGTTGATAGCTTATGAAAGTATATAAATACATAGATATATACATATCTATCTATCTATATGTATATATCTCTCTCTATATTTTATATATATTCAAACATATACAGAAAGAGAAAGATAGATTTGGTTGATGCAAACAGATGGCCAACAGGTTTGTGAGATTGATAATTCCCAGGTAGAGGAATATTCCCTTTCCCTGGGATTGGGTGATCTCAGGGTTAGTATACATATATAATTAGCAGGGGGTGTAGGGGTGTATAGATCCCCATATGGAGGGTGCAGAGGGGCTTGCTCCCTTGTAAAAATACTTGTTTTTGGTAGAGGTTACTCTGGTGTAATTCCCAGAGCATGAGCAGAATGTGTCAATCATTGTTGTTTCAACATTTTTATGTTGATCATCTGGTTGCCAGTGTAGGTGCACAGTTGATCTATTGCCCTGCATCTATATATATATATATACACACACACACACACACACACACGCACACGCGCACACACACACACACACACACACACACACACACACACACATATATATATATATATATATATATATGGGTCTACTTCACTTCACCGACATGCCACAAGGCCAATACCCAAAACACCGACACCAAAAGAACGAAAACACATAGTACCGACAACTCCCAAAACCGAACACCATAAAACCAACACCCAAAACACCGACACACAAAACATAAACTACACATTACACACAACTATATATGCACTAACCTTAACCCAAACCCTAACCCTAAGATCCGACACTACCGCACACCTACCCTACCCGCACCCTAACCCTAACTCACTTAACCCACCCCTAAACCTAAAGTCCATCACTATCGCACACTTACCCTACCTGCACCCTAACCCTAACTCACTTAACCCACCCTTAAACATAAAGTCCGTCACTATCGCACACTCACCCTACCCGCACCCTAACCCTAACTCACTTAACCCGCCCCTAAAACTACAGTCCCGTCACTATCACACACTTACCTTACTCGCACCCTAATCCTAAGTCTGACACTACCGCACCCTCACCTTTCCCGCACCCTAACCCTAAATCCCTCACTATCGCACACTTACCTGTCCGCTCCCTAACCCTAAATCCCTCACTATCGCAAACTTACCGAGTCACGCTCACACGTTGCCCATGTCGGTGTTTCGGCTGTCGGGATTTCACCTTGTCAATCATCTGCGTCGTTGGTCTTTTGGTGTCGGTGTTTTGGGTGTCGGCTTTGTGGCGTGTTGGTGAAGTGAAGTAGACCCATATATATATATATATATATATATATATATATATATACATATATATATAGATAGATAATAACACATGCAGGTTTAGATACTAATAATTAATCAAATTGTGTAGTGCAACCTCAGTCCTGTGGTCGCAAGTTTGATTCCCTCAGTCTCCTTTATCAGTGACATAGTGACACAACTATTACTATTGCTGCCTTAAAACACTTTGTTGTCTTGTGCAGTTCTGCCTAATATATGTAGTCTCTCTTCCCTCCTTTAGTCTGTATCTGGTTTCTATCCACATCTTCTGTGATATGCCAATGGGCAAAATATCAAACCTCTAAACTGTCCATAGTGTGCACATGTATGCATTTGTGTGTGTGTACAAAAGAGTATGTGTATATTTGCAGGCACATGCCCTTTGATAATTTATCTAATTGAATCCTGCTGTTTGACAAGCTAGTTTCTGGCTACTCATGCACATAAATAGGATACAGCAGGTATCAGGAAAAATAAGCAGTGGTTTACCTGTGACTGGGGTACAAGACTTGTGCAACTGCACCCTCTTTTTACAAACAATACTAAATAATTCAGTTTTAACCTCATTGCTGGAATAGCATAATGCTCACACTATAGTAAACAAGGTTGTTTTTTCCTTAAATTGAAAGTCTAACTCTCTAAATGGAGTATATTATAAAATATAAAACAAGCACAATTGTATTTTTAAATATAGGTGTACTTTTGGAGGGTGTATTGTGGTAGTGGCTAGAACATAGCTCCATTATACATGTACATTTTACATGCTGCAAGATTTACAACTAAAGTTTTTATGAAAAAAAAATATAATTACATTTACTTCAGCTTAATGCACCAAGATCATACACACACCACAAAAATGGATGTAGTATAAAATCATAAACGTACTCTCCTTTCCCAATAAACATCCTGCCACCTTGCTCTTGTATCTACTTTCCTCCTTGTCAAATGACAGTGAAACAAATTCTGACCCCTGAGTAAAAATTGTATGCCTCTGGATTCAAGCACTCATTCATCAAACGGACCACACCAACTGAGAATAGCTTATATCAGTGCATTCAGCATAAGAAACAAGCTATGCCTTCTGCAAGACTGGCTTGCAAGGCTTGCTAAAAGTTTTTCAGTGGGTTATGTCATTTATAGACAGGAACATTCACACAAAAGATGCGGTGCAGTAGTCATTATTTTTCTGGCAGCTATTCCTACTTTTCCAGTATGCAACTGAAAAATAAATCCCCAAAGGAAATATTCTTATTGGCGAAATGTAAACACTTCAGCCAATCAGCCTTTATCCTGACTGTGAAACAAGCTGGACACTGTTATAGAATGTCAGTCTGAATGAAATTGTTATTATTCTCTGACAGCTACTTAATGAATATTCCCTGACTGGATGCAGCAAAACAAAAAATAAAACAAAACCTCCAGATCTCCTATGGATCACACCTGAAGTCACGAGTCTAATAATATTTACAGACAGCCAAGTTGCAGAGTTCAGAATAGATCTACTTTGGCTGATAACCTGCCTCCAGAATTCCTGAGATTGCATTGAGTGTTACTACCATGCCAATGTCCATTATGATAAACACATTTATGAATGAAGGCAACATTCTAAACTTTGAGTAAAGGGCCATGGTAGTTCACCTGAACAAAGACAAAGGTACAAATGTAATCAGTGACTACAATCCCATTTCTCTCCTAATCCACTCAGTAAGAATTATGTGTATAGGCAATTGTTCTAGTACATGTAAAACAGTAAGTATGTCATAATATCCCAATATGATCTCAAGCCAAGATATAAGTCAGAAATGGCAGTGCTTCATATCCTAAACTAAGAAGTGGCCTCAATCAAGGAAAAGTGGCACTAAACATTTTCCTACACCTATAAAATTTGCCTGGAAGCATAAGCCATTACACCACACCAAGCAGATGACTTCACTGTAGAATATCTGTGAATTCTCAATACTGGTTCTCAAGCTACCTGGTAAGAGACCTTATCTGTCAAATGGAAGGACACACTTCCATGATAAAAACAGTTTCCATCAGCTGATCTCAGGGCTTAGTGCTTGCCCCTTCCTGTTTTCCAGATTCATAAATGAGAATGATGAATGGCCACTATGGTAGTGCACAAGTTGTCCAATATGCAGATGGCTTGGGATTATTATGTGCCCCATCCATGTCCACTTCACAAAAACATCTGTCTCTAGCTTAAAATGTCTCTACTCACATCAAAACTCTTGCTTAATGAGAGCAAAGAAAATATATGGCTATATACTGTCTGAAGCAGAAAAACATCACTACATTACCAAAATTAATCACATTCATAAATACTAAGCTGGAAAACGTGACTAGACCAAAAATACGAAGTCTGCTGTTGGACACAAGGCTAATATGTGTAGTAACAATCAAAACCAATCAGAAATTAAACATCTTTGTCAGATTTAAGTGTTTTATGACAAGTAAGTTCCACATCAGCACCAGCCAGATGTGCTTCACACATGAACTCATAGATTAGTACATAAGCTGCCTGCCCTTGTGGGACATTTTAAGCCTAGCCAATTATCCCATGTAAGAATCAAACCCTGCACCTTGTGTTTGTAAGGTAAACACCTTAACCATTATACCAGCCTCCCAAGCTGTGTCATAATCCCTCATCAACACCAATGGACAGACTGCAGAAGTGTCATAAAACCACATTTACTTTCAGGAGAATTTATTTCCAGTCATTTGTTGTGGAAGTGTCATTGCGGTGAAATGTTGTAGAAAGTGCACAGAGATCAGATTACCCCATTCTTTGTGTTTCTGTTTCACCATAGACATATGATTATGGATATAGTATATTTAATTAAGGGACATGCAGAGGTGGCCTTCCTGCTGGCCAAAATGCTTGCTTGTTACTTATTTGTAATAATCAGTATTACTGCTCCATATTTTTCTCATTGTTAGTGGGCAAATATTTATACTCTCAATCCCATGTTATGCCTTTTGTTTTGTATTATACTTAGTCTCTTCTTCCTATGCCTCCTGAGAAAATGGACTTTCCTGTTAACAAATAAAATAAATAAAAAAGTAACTACAGTGATGTTTTTGCAGTAAAGCTCAGCTACTGCATTTTAGACCACTATTCCAGTTTACTCATTTTTCTCCTAATTTTCTCTGATTATCATACACTTCTAGTTGTACTGTGCTAACCAGAGTCATTTAGGCTGTTTTCATTTCATCACTACTGAAAAAGAAACCTATTGGATTTAGAAATGTTGAATAAATAATACTTGCCTTACAGCCTGTGTCTAATGCTTTCAGTGAACACAATGAACAGTAATAGGCACTGGACCAGCTGTTTTAGGAAAACAATGACCACTTTAAATTCATCTGAGTAAGTGTCATGTACAATAAATAGCATTATGCCTCCTGTCAGCTAGCCAGGTGTTAACCTACTTTGCTACTAAGTAGTGCATGAAGCACAGTGATTATGCTCTGATATCTGGAAAAAGACAAGTCAGTTAAGTGGTTCTGCAGTGCAAGACCCAATCTTAACAAATGTTAAGCATCTCCCGCTTCACCTGTTAAGATCAGGCATTGCATTAGGCAGTTAAACCTGCTAGTACTGATCAGCAAATGACAGCAGTTGAATTTAAAACAGATTTGTTTCTACCTGCTGTCTGTGCCGGTAATGTGTCCCTGACGTTATGTAACATAAGAGAGTGTGCTACTGCCTTTCTGGCACTGGTCACTATATACGTTATGGCATTTTTTTCTGTAACAAGTTATACATGGACCAGATAAAGCTCTATGCACTACAAATAATTATGATCAGGTCTCCAATCATAACCCTTTATTATGTGTTCACAACATGGATGCCTATATTCACTGTAGAGCGGGACCCAACTATAACAGCACTTCTAGAAATGTGGAACAGTTATTACATACCGATTAAGCACTGTTACCATCAGGTCTCACACCAGGGATATTCCTTCACTCTCAGCTGTCCCTAAATGTCTTGGCTGATATTTTTGTTCTGGCCACAGATGTTTACATATGTCAGTCTTTAAGTAACTTATTTAACTAAATGAGAGCAGCATTTATAAACTTCCCCTGACTTTTTTTTCCAATTATATATACTAGTTGCCACTGTGCACTTGTTAAGTGCTTTACTGGCTTTCAAAGTTGGTAAAACACTTCACATTTTTGTTTCTTTAACAGGTAGTGCATGGAGTATATAAAACTGTGTGCACTACAAAGAGTTGTGATTAGGTCTCACTGATCAAGCAAGCAAGCAAAGCAAAACTTTAGTGTCATTCAACCATACCAAGTACAGCTGAACAAAATGTACATTCCTCCAAGCTCATGCACAAATAACATAACAGCAGAACACAACTACATATAACAGTAAACAGCAATAACACAACAACAGCGAAAAAGCCAACCAAAGATTAGAAGCTATAAACACGTACGATACATCTGCTGCCTTCACCATGCATCTCCATCAACATTATATAAACAGTCCTTTCCATCTGACCATCCTCTCATCACCAATGACCATCCAACTGCCACTACCTGCAGTCCTGATCATCATCCAGTCCAACATTCTTCCTTCCTTTCCTCTCCAACCACAGTCTTGCAATCACTTCTACCTGCAGGCCTGACTGGCTTCACCATCATCAGCAACCACCAAGTCCTTCCTTTTTGCCAACACCACCGACTCACACAGACCACCATTCAGACTGTCTCTTTCTCCCTTTCCATCACTCTAACCCACCGCTGTATTCAAGGAGTTCATTTCCCAAACCCAAGCAAAATTCCATTTCCTGCACTCTGCATCAGCTCAATCACCATTGCAGGCCTCAACTTCCACCACTTGACGCTATTTTGTCAGAAAAACAGGCAAAATTCACATTTCGACACCACCAACATTTTCACCACAATGTCTGCTCACTAGACAACAAAAATGGAATCACAAGGTTGAAAGATTCACATGGCACAATATGAAAACAAAAACTGCATATCTGGAGCCGGAGAGGTCGCTGCCATACACTGCACTGCCATCTTAACTCATAACTTGGTATTATGTTTTCTTGACATGGATGTCAAGATTCACCTCTTGAGTGAATGTCTTGGCATCCATGTCTCAAATACATAATAGCATGGTTACAATCATAGACCTGATCATAACCCTGTATGTGGCATAACTCAGCATGTCTGGTAATGTCAGTAATTAACAGTTGAAAGTCATTCCGAGCTATAGTCATATCATGGCTCCCCTCTTAGTTTCACACATTTTGTTAATCAGTTTAACTGCTTTCTGCCATAATCTCTAATTAACTATAAGTGCTTCATAGTCTTTAGCACTATATTAATCTAATATGTATGTAACTGTAAGTATATCACACTCTTTGGCATTGTATTAATTGTAACTCTGGCGTTCGAAAGACATGCGTAAATGGGCATGCCTTCGTTGAAGGTTGAAAGTCAAGCTGGCACCTCGGCGTTCGTCAAAATCTACTGCCAATCATTAGCGGACTGGAGTTCCGCTGTGGCGACCCCTAACCGGGAAAAGCCGAAAGACAACAACAACATCTGTGGAGCTTTTCTCGCTTGGCCTCCACTGAAAATGAGCTCTATCCCAGGTGGACTTTCCCAATAACCAAAAGATAAATAATAAATAACATAATAAAAAAAAAAAAAAAACGTATGTCCACTGTGATCCCATACCACCTCATATGTTCTACTCCAGTGAACTCCAGCCACATCATTGTCCCTTCTAAACTAGTCATTTCATAATTTTCTCATGGTATTGAAGTGAGTGCAAGTGGAACATAATATGGAGCTTTTTTTCTAACTATGCGTCCATTTCCACTTTTCTGGAAAAATCATTATCTTCTGAGTAAGGCAGCCAGCCCAAAAGCACTGTCAGCAACAGTGAGCACTTCTCAAACTGTTCTAGCATCCACCCCAGTTTCCTCACTGCCTTGTTTACTTTCACTTTAGTGAGCAGGTCTTCAGTGACAATACAATTTTCTTTGTCTGGTGTCATATCATTAAACAGTAGTAACTTACTGTAGGCGCCCCTGTGATCCATATGTATGTTGTCCTCTTATAAGATGGAGGAATTTTTCTTAGTATATAGATAACTTCTTCTGTATAGACCAGGATGCCAGCTAAAGCCATCACTGTAAGAACTGCATAAAGAGTACTTCTAGTAGGATCTTCTTCTGTGGGGAAAATAAATTACATTAAAAGCATGTTTTATGACTTTTTTCAAATACAACTTTATAAAGAAAAAATATGATATATTATTTAATGTACGTTGTGCTTCAACTTCACCAAGTTATACAGATAAAATATACAAGGAAATACTAGAAAGGATCAAATGTTTTTGGGGTAACAAGGTATGGTACGACCAGCTGAACTATAAGATGGCATAAACCAGAAACTTCTGGATGTACAGATATAAACAGTCTGTGTCAGATTCAAAAACACTGAAGATCTATGAAAATAGTTGCCAATCTCCAGTGCCTGCTCTAAAGAAGATTTAGTGATTCAAAAACAGAGCTCTGAGCACAGACCTAATGAATAATTAATTACGATAGATGATATACTGTGCTAATCCAGAAGTCAGTTTACATAAACTGCCTCCTGTTCAACAGTATCAACAAGCCAGTGTTTTCAGGAGGATAGCAACACTTACAAGCTAGTTTAAGAATGGCCTCATATGTAATAACTTCTATTAACATTACTAATACTAAAATCTCTGAATCATAATTTTAGTTACAGCTGTGCATGGCAGCTACTGTAATAGAACAGACCTGTTCAATATGACTATACTGCAGAAAAATGCATTGCTGCATCAGATATTTTAGCATACTCTTTAAATTTCACAAACACCTCCTAAGGATCATTGAGCAGACACAGTTTTCACCTCAGCGACATCAGCTTTTTTAAACATGATTCACCATATAAACGCATGTTTGCATAGTGCCAACACTCTATTACAAGTACATTAAAACAAACATACATTACACAAAACATCAGAAATTTTCAATTGTATGATACATGCCTTTTTTATAAACTGTACGAAAGATAAGAACAGATTAAATAAATGCAGAAAATGACCAGTAAGTTTTGAAATGTAATAAAGAATTAATCTTTGACCAGTAGACTTGCAGTACAGAAGAATAATACATATTTTGTAGTACTTACCCTAGCTTTTTTTTTAACATGATTCACCATACTAATGCATGTTTGCAAGCTGTTTTCTGAATCATGCCTACTGTCAGCAGATAAAGAACCGCTTGAATGCCTCATGTTAATTATGTGCTATGGAAAGAGTGATAATAGATTATGAGTGCAGTGATAACATATATAGCTTTAAATACCTAAAACTAGTGCAGAATGTCTAACACATGTTATATCACAGCATGATGGAACAATGAGTCCCCAAATTAAGGAGAAACAGAGAGGGAGACATCTGAAGAAGAAACATGGACAATGGAAAGAAAAACAGATTTAATATGGTGCAATATGTATGCAAAGGAAAAAGCAAAACTAATAAATACAAACAAGCAGCCAAAGATATTTGACGATAAATACAGTTAAGGCACCCTGATATGGAAAATTTCACAATACAAAAATAAGAAAACAAAGGGAGAAAGAAGAAAAGAGGATTAATAATGAAGAACTTAAAGAAGTAGAAACTGAAGATATGGAAATACCTTCAAATTGAAGGATTTAGTATTGAAAATCCAACTTGGGTAACAGCAAAGCATGATGGAACAATGAGTCCCCAGAGTAAGGAGAAGCAGGTGGAATGGGAAGCATCTAATCACTTGCTACATGATGATGCTATGGAGCCTTCTGTAGAAAACCAGTACAAAAATTCAGTTGGAGTTGCACATCAAAGAAAGGAGCAAGAAAGAGTAGCAACTTTGACACAGGCAATCTTGTGGAGAGATGGGCCAGCGAGTTCCCATATGAAAGCCCAACAGATGACACAGGATGCAGCTGAAGAGGATGTTTCACAGGAAGATGTTCTGGAACTTTCTGTAGAATGCCTGCAGGAAACAGACAGCAAAGCAAAACAGCTTAGAAGAAAATCATGTAAGGGAAGAGTTGCTTGATTTAATAGAGATGGATAAACATATTAAGGTCAATGAAAGAAATAGATTACAGAAAGTAAATAAGACCCAAAAAGTTAGGAGTCTGATAAAACAGTTGAACACAGTAATCAAGAATATTAACAACAATTCATGTGAAATAACAGAAATAAATAGGATATATTACTGTGGAGCTAAACGAATAGCAGATAAAGTATTACCACAAAACTATGGAGTAATAAGGGAAAGGATTGGAGGAAATAAAACACCATCGTGGAAACATCAAATAGAGAAAACTATAAAGCAATTAAGACAAGAAGTGTCACTGTTAGAAGAATATAGAAGACGGAACAGATCAACAAAAATACTTAGAAAGATAAATGTGATAAAAACAATGCACAGTAGCAGAATAGACCAATACCTATCATATACTATTGCAAATAATAAATTAAAGATATCAGCACAGGCAGAAATACTTAGAAGATATGCAGATAAATATAAAGGAAAATATAAAATAAGCAATTCACTGAGGACCCAACAAAGTTTTATAGAGGACTGGGAAACAAACCGAAACAGGTAGAAACACCACCAAAAAAAGAAATAGATGCATTTTTTAGAAATATTTATGAAGACACTGTGAAACATAACAAAGATGTTGAATGGATAGAAAAATTAAAAGAAACACTAAGGAGTTGAAATGTACAGGATATGAAATAGGATGCAGAAACAGCCAGAAAAGTTGAAACTACATTAAGAAATGCTCCTACGTGTAAAACCTCAAGTCTAGATGCACTACCTAACTTCTGCCTAAAAGTATTAACATCTCTACACAAAGATTTAGCCTTGAGTAAAACTACTTATATGTGCATCCCATACAGATACCAACCTGATTAACAACAGGAAAAACAATACTCCTCCTTAAGAGTGAATCTATAAGCCATCCTTAAAACTATAGACCAATAACTTGCCTTCTGACGATGTACAAACTATATACTGGAATTGATGAAGACAGAGTTTATAGTCATTTATAAGAAAATTCAATCATGGCAGAAGAAAAAGGTTAACAAAAGAAAGTCATATGGAACTAAATGATCATTTGTTGCTAAATAAAGCCATAATGGAGAAATGTAAAAATGGGAATAATCTAAGTATGGCATGGATAGTCTATAAACAAGCATTTGACAGTATCCTACGTTCATGGTTAAAGGAGTGCTTACAGATGTATACGATACATCCTATTTTGATCAATTATATTACAGTGAACATGAAACAGTGGCAAACCACTTTCTAACAAAGCCATGACAAAGAGCAAATTATTATTTCAGGGATAAAAATTCAAAGACAAATATTCCAGGGTGATTCTTTGTCACTGCTGTTGTTTTGTCTTGCCCTTAACCCATTAGGCTTATTACTTAACACATAGGTATTGGTTACAATTTGCCTTCCAGAAAACAACCTTGTTTGAAGATTTCTCATCTATTGTTGTGGATGACTTAAAACTGTATAGCTCATCATATGATGAGTTGAAAGCACAACTGCAAGTGGCTAAAACTTTCTCAGATAAGAATGACATTTGGTCTTGATAAATGTGCAAAAGCAATGTTTAAAACAGGAAAGTTGAAGTACCAAGAAAATATCAGTCTAGGACAGGAAGTAAATGGAAATAGGCCAGCACCTCCTGGAATATTTCTATATTCCAATAAAGTTAAGTGTGAGCCCACATAAACATCAATGTTTATGCTTTTTAATTTCTTCATTATCGTCTTAATGGTATGTAGAGCTTTCCTGTCTTGATTTGTGGATTGGAGATACATAGAAATACACATAAGATGTTGAAGCTTCCACTGTTTCAAAAAATTATTGAATTCTATCCTTGCATGCTGAGGACCATTAAGTGATATTATGAATATTATGCTTTAAATACATTTTCAGGTGCATTTATGGCATCTCTGCTCCCAGTATCTGCTAATGTCATGACCTCTGGAAATTTGTAATAATAGTCTACATAAATCAAATGCACATAATCTTGATACAGAAGCAAATATTTTATAACTTTAATTTTTAGTCTTTCTGGAAATGAACAGAAAAAAAATCATCTTTTTAATCAAACTATCTTTGTAGTATGCATTACACATAGCACAGTTCTGAAGTTGGTGTTGCATATGCATAAAATACCTGGACAAATAGCATATCATAAGCTTTTCCTTTATATTTCACAATTCTCAACAGAGGCATGTTTATTCTTACCAGGATTTCTTTTCTCACCGGATTACAAACACCTAGTTTATCAGCTATGATAATCAAACCTTGCATGAAACTAATTACTCTTTAGAATCAATGGTTTGGCATATCATAGTGGTTTTCTCAGTAGTTTTCTGTTCTGACCAGACTGTCTTAGTCATTCACTGTAGCATTTGTGCCACAGATCATTTTCGTTGCACAGCTAAATGTTTTAACCTTTTTGGTCATAGGTAACTACAAAAGTATCCAGTTAACTTCCAGTTCATTACCTAACAAATCTTGATGCTCTGGCAAACATAAATGACTCGGACATCCACTATGATATTCACATCCCTTTTATTGGATTATGCTTGACAATTAAGTCATACTTGTGTTGAAACATGTGAATTCCATGCTTATGGTAGCTTTCCAATAATACTTATTTCCCCACAAATATATTCAGATAATTTTCACATCCATATACATTGGATAGCAGCTCTTTTTATATCCAAGCATATTTGTTATATCAGTGAAGAATCAATCACGGCACCAGTTGTTACTGACCTGCACTTGTTGTATATCTGAATCATTCACATCAAAATATTTTACTCTGGGTAATTTTGTCACTAACTATTTAATGAATTTCATGTTCATCTCTTGCTTTGTATTCCAGGACTACATCCACATCTTGTTCTAGTAGTTGCCTTAACAGCATTGATATTCCTGCTACATTTGGAATATATCTTTAAAGGGGTCTACTTCAAAGGATCAAAATTTCAGAACATCAAACCTCTGATCATCAATGACCAGAGGATCAAAGTTTTGAAATTTTAAACCTACAAAAAAAACTAAAATGGGAAAACTTATTTCACATTTTTGCAGGGATGGCAAGCCCCCTGCACCCCCCACACCCCCTGCTACTTAAATATGCCAACTCTAAGATCACAATATAGTGAAGAGAATGGTAAAGGTCCCATTCTGCACTGTAAGGTGATCTCCATTCACAAGGTTCAATATTTCAAATATTTGTAATATCTAAAAATCAAATGTTTCAAAACTTCAATCATCTGGTGTTCACAGATCAGTGATTCGATATTCTGAAATGTTGATCCTTTGAAGGGGCCCCTTTAAGGATATTATAACACACCAAGAAATACTGTGCAAGAAAATACGTCCACTCCTGAACCCCACAAGTTGCTATGTTGTTAAATGGCCTACCTTCTATGTGAAATTCAACAATTTACATTTTAAATTCAGATTATATTGCTCTAATGTTCCATAGAACTAGACTGAAAGTTAACAATGTTCTTTAATAGCAACCAGATTGTTAAATACCATTTGATGTTTTTTTTAACCCAGAGACAAAAATATAGTTATGGCTTCTGATAGAGACTTGGTAAAAAAAAAGAAGTTCAGCATCATTAGAATATTAAGGTCATTCATTCAAGTATTTGGGGTTGTCCTTTTCAGTCATAATAATAGTATTGTCAAACACATCTTTTTTTCAATTGTTATTAATGAAAAAGTTTAAGTAAGCAATTCATTTAGGAATTAGAAAATGTTAAAGCTTTTACTGTGTTTATGGATTTATGACTATGGTTCTTTTCTAAATGCTACAACTCAATATAAGTCCCACAAGGTTAAATTCTGTTACAATGCTATATATTTAGCAGTTATTCAGCAGTCTTTAATACACAATTAAAGTAAAAATAGTAGAACTGAACAGCAATAATCAATCTACTTTGTGCTTTTGTCCATACAAATTACCTTCTTCAGAGTATTTATTCATCAGTACACGACAGGTTTATATAAAAGCTACCCAATAAATCCTATGTCCATATCATGAATAATTATTCAATGCAACAAAACAAAGTATAACAAAATTCACAATGAATTAATAACTACAATATATTGTAACACCCATTAAGAAGCAATAAATGAAGATAAATATATACTATATCACAATAAATTTCACACACATTGTTCTAATTTTAAAAAAAGTTTACTTTTTTATTGATAGGGTTGTGATGTCCAAAAGAGTGGTGATCCCGATACTTTGCTGGAATTTAAAGAACTTGTATGGCAACTGAGGCTTAATGCCTCTGTATATCCAGGTCTTAATGATTTTTTTTTCTGTGATGATTGTGTTAAAGATGAGAGTTGGTTCAATCTAAAGGACTTAATGGTTGCTCAATATTTATTTCTAATGCTGCAGTTCTAGTAAGTTTTTTATTTTAATTTGTATGTATATTTAGATCAATTTAACAGAGAAATCGATTGTGATAGATAGGATATACATGTATCTTCATTTCTTGCTTATTGATGAATGTTACAATATACTGAAGTATTTATTAATTCATTGTGAATTTTGTTATATTTTGTTTTGATGTGTTGATTAATTATTCATGCCATGGATACAGGATTGATTGGGTAGTTTTATATTAACCTATCATGTACTGATGAGTAAATACTCTGAAGAAATCCTGATTAATTTGTACGGATAAAAGTGCTAAATACATTGTTTGATTACTGCTATTCAATTCTACTAATTTTACTTTAATTGTGTATTAAAGTCTGCTGAAGATATGCTGAGATTCCTTTGCATGTGTTTTTTGGTTTTGGGCTTTGTTGTTGTGGTTATCTGTTACCATGCTGCAAAGTATTTCACATTGAATGCATTATTTACTATGCATCATTTCATACTACATACAATTGATTCAATGCTGGAATTCTCAAATATCAAATATAGAAATGTACTTTATTTATAAGATTTATACTAAACTTCTACAGCAGGTAATTTACTGCTGTTTAGGCTACTGTCACATACTCAGACTAGGGTCAGTACTACAAAATACATATTATTCTTCTATACTGCAAGTCTACTGGTCAAAGATTAATTCTTTATTACATTTCAAAACTTACTGGTCATTTTCTGCATTTATTTAATCTGTACTTATCTTTTGTACAGTTTATGAAAAAGGCATGTAACATACAATTGAAAATTTCTTGCTGTAGATGTTTTGTGTAATGTATGTTTGTTTTAATGCATTATGTTTTAATGTACTTGTAATAGGGTGTTGGCACTATGTTATGGATTGACAATGATATAAATCTTCTTCTTTCGGCTTTTCCTGGTTAGGGGTTGCCACAGTGGATCACCTGTCTGGTCATGATTGGCAGTGAAGTTTTACAGTGTCGAGTTGCCAGCCCGGCGCCCAACCTTCCACAGAAGGTACACACATGCACGCACTCATGCCTAGGGCTAATTTAGAGTGTCCAATCCACCTACAGCATGTCTTTGGGATGTGGGAGGAAACCGAAGCACCCAGAGGAAACTCACACAACCACAGGGAGGACATGCAGACTCCGCACAGAAGGCACCCCAGCCAAGGATCAAACCAGAGAACCTCTTGCTGTGAGGTGGCAACACTAACTGCTGCACAACCACGGCCGTCCATTGACAATAATATAAATAATTAGCTAAATAAACCTAATGAGAGTTTGTTCCTCCAAAAGAACAGACATCTGTGTGAATGCTATAATGTTCTCATAATAAATAAAACATTTCTGTGGTATCTCAGCTCTTTAACTTTAATTTTATACTCACTTCTATTGATCTTGAAGTTGCACTACAATAGTCTTTTCAGTAAATTGGATTAATTCTTGCCATGCTCTTCTCTGGCCTTCCCCCACATCAGCATTTCCTCAATAATATCAATAGCATCAAACTCCTCAATCAGTTCACTAACAGCTCTCTGAAGCATTTCAGATGCCGACAAAAAAATAGAAGTTTTGTAAATAATTACCTTCCCATTGGAGAATTAGAAGTACACAGCTTGGAACTATCATTATCAATCATAATTTGCCAAATATTCCTGATTTGCTTCAAGTATAGCACACTCCTTATACTGCCCTTGACTGCCTTTCTCCTGCTGTGCAATTCTAAGTAAGTCATTTCACTAGGCAGAGTGTCTAGTCCTCCAGTGAAAATGGACCTCCACCCAGATGGATAACCTGGCTGACAAAATAAAATATATGAATGAATAGTTTTTAAAATTCCACAGCTTAGAACCTACATGCAGCTCCTGGCCCCCTGAAAGTAGTGTGCTCACCACATAAGTGGTATCCTCAAGAAAGTTGTATTGTTTAAGGTTTTACTTGGTCTACTATACTAACAGAATTGTTAACTAGGTTCTGCATTTGGTAATGGTTTTTAAATTACCGAGCATGTGCTTTTAGTCCTGTACATGAAATGCTATTGCTTTTTGTATTACAGAAACTGTATTTTTAAAAGTTATACAAGGTATTGTTCTCCCTATTGAAATTACTAACTTACTCGTACTTTTGGAAGTGGACTGAAATTAATGACTGTGAGTTTTCTGTACTGTAAAAGGAAAACTGTTGCATTTTGTGTTACAGAAGGTAGACTTTCTTAATGTTTTACAGTAAAGGGTACTCTATTACATTTTGAGTTATGGATACGTTCTTATAGTATGCTGTCTTAAAATTCTACATGATACTAGTCTCCCTACTGAAATCTTAACTAATATCTTCTTGTGGAAGTGGTTTAAACTGTGAGTCTGAGTGATAAAACTGAGCTATTTATCTTTCAGTTTCTCTTTTCTCTGGCTCCTTCCTCCCATGGCATTCTCCATATGCTGCTATTTTATCACTAACTTTTCCTTTGCCATCCACATTTGCAACTGCTTTTTTTTCTCTTTTATTTTACACTTACCCTACACTTTGGCTACTGTGATTGTACACCCCCTTCCAGTTAACGGCCACCATGGAAATCAAATTACAAACTCTACTTCTCAACGTACTACAAATTCTACTGCTCAATGTACATCTCTTCTGTCTTGATTCAGTTTCATATTTATTCAACCAGTGCATTCGACTAAAGTAGGATAGTGGAGCACACATTAAATAGGTCGCTATATTCCAGGACCCCCTCCCATCCCACTAATATTATATCTTTGTTGTTGGTATGGTATTTATTTTTCTGTTTTTTACTGAGCAAACTCTAGCCTGTAGCACAAGATTTATATTGCCTAGCCTACATTTTGATACCACAAATCCCCTATTCTCAAGCTCAAAAACAGCTTACTTAGATTCTCTTCCTTCTAGCAGTGGCAATGACCTGTGATAACTTACAACAGATCGTCTTTTTTCTTTGTCGGCTTCTCGTGTCTCTGCCTGCTCCATTCCTCTACCCTACCCCCATTCCCAACCACCCCATTTACTCTGACTTTATACTTTAATCCTAATTTGCCCCTTCCATTTCCCTCCTTTCCTTCCTCAACCACATCTAATCACATTCAATCCTCCTCCCACCTTACATCACCCCCTCTATCTGCACTCCCCTACCAAATGTAACACTACTCCACACCCCTCCCCACCCCCTACATTAAACACCTCTTTAATAATCACAAACACAATTGCTTAATTTCCAAACTATTCTACTGTAATTACACCTCTTATTTTCCCAAACTATTTCCCATCACAGCATCCTAATTACAAGTACAACTTCTCTCCACTACATTACTTCCTAACACTCACACACACACACACCCATAGGTGCATACACTCTCTCCTCTTCTCTTTCACTCTATAGTATTCATTCTCTCAAGCATACTTCTCACACATAACATGCCAGTCATCTTTGTCTTCACTCCTCATCTTCTTCTATTACTCCACCTCTCCTTTTATCACACTACAATAGCTTCCATAACACTTCCACCTACTTCTGCACACTCAGCTAGAGACTTACAAACTCACTACACTTTCTATGTATCACCCTCATTTTTTAATACCTCAAACCCACTTCTACCCAAAACCAAATCAGTCCTCTACCCCTCATTACCACTAAAACGTAAACCTAAATATCACCACTACTAGTTTAAGATTCTTACTCTGCTATTCACTACCAAAAGCATATTCCTATCAGGAGATATATACCCCAACCCAGGCATCACTCTCCTATAACCTTGCCTTCACTACCATCTTCTTCTCACCCCAATTCCTCCACCAAGTGCCTAACTCTATTAACACTAAACATACTCAGCATTCTTAACAAAGTCAATGAAGTCCATGCATGGATGGCCCACTACTCTACTGACATAATAACTCTCATGGAAATGTGACTCAAACCTCACATCTCTGAAAATGAACTTCTTCCCCCGGTTGCAACATCTTCCACTTAGACAGAGTCAATAAAAAAGGAGGAGGTGTAGCCATAATTTATTCTGACCAACTCAACTTGTCCCCCTTGTCCATTTTACTCTGCAGAACTTCTGATAGTTAACTGAAAACTGAATAATTACAAAAAAACTAATAGTTTCTACCTTATATATTCCCTCAGGTAATAATATCCCTACTCTGGAACATGTTCTCTCCTGGATCACACATAACATATCTAATGAAACTATAATACTTGGTGATGTCAACATCGATTGGCAAACACTAACCCCTAACTCTTCTAATTCTAGTATTAATCTTCAGTGCTTCACGCAACTTATCCCCACCCACTTTAGCAAGCCAACCAATTCCAGCTCTATTCTGGAATGGATCTTTGTATCCAATCCAGACCTATACCACCACCCTAAAACACTACTCAATTCCATAACTGACCACTCCCCAACTTGCATCAAAGATACTCCCTTCAACAAATCAGGCCCCACAACTACAAAAACTGTTGCAGTCTTTCAAATTTCAATCCTGATTAACTTAACAACAGACTCTCCTCTACAGACTGGTCCTTCCTAATATACTTAGCCCTAGATGATGCCGTACTTAACTTTAATCACATTTTCTTGATATCCTTAACTCCCTTGCTCCCATTAGAAAACTTAGAGTACAATCTCTCTTTGAACCATGGCTGTCTCAATCCACCTGCTTGCTTATGCACAAGAGGGACAATGCATGGAAAAACTGGTTAAAAAACAAAATAACATCTATCTCAAAGCCTATAAAGAACTTAGAAATCTAACTGAAAAACATGTCAACATTGATAAGAAATATTTTCACCTGAAACTTCAGATGAGCCATCTCAGCAACCCCAAGAAATTCTAGAACACTATCAATAAGATATCAAACACTATCAATAGGATCCTTCATCCTGGTAACTCCTCTGTACCTAACCCTTGTCCTAAAAACACTTCCCTCAAAACCTCCAATATACTAAACTCCTACTTTATTGACTCTATCAGTAAAATAACTCAAAACAGTAACTATTCTAACCTCTCTGATTCCCCTCCAACCACTGGTCAGAAAATAACCTTCTCACTCAAAACTGCTATCACAAAAACTCTGCTTAGCACATTAAAGCCATGCTCTCCCTCAGCAGATAATCCTATCTCCCCTATACCTTAAGCTTGCCGTTAACTCTATATTCTACCCTATCTCCATCCTTATTAACTGATCTATCTAGGAATCTACTGTTCCCACAATCTAAAAACAATTTACACCATATAAATCCACAAGGGAGGACACTACACTGAACTCACAAACTACCAGCCTATAGCCATTCTGTCCAGCCACTGTAAATTACTGGAAAATGTGTACACAAGCAGTTCATGGACTATCTTCTTCAAGAACATCTAGTCACTTCCACCCAATACAGATTTCATTCTAACCACAGTACAACTACTGCCCTAATTTCCTTCACACAAACTATCTCTCAAGCAAGAGACAATAGCAAATTTGTTCCAATCTCTTTTTAAATCTCTCTAAAACATTTAACACAGTCTCTCACTCCAGGCTCCTTTTCAAACTGTCTGATCATAACCTCTCTAATCCAACTATTTCATGGTTCTCCAGCTACCTCACTAACCAACAGCAAACTGTAAAATGGTTCTCTTGCTTCTCTCCCTTTCTCCCCATCAAGATATGCATTCCTCAAGGCTCCATTCTAGGTATATTACTATTTAACATCTTTAATAATAGCCTCCAAACCTCCTGTTCTCATTCTTCTCTTATACAATATGCAGATGATCCCACGATCATCTCCATTTCTGATAATCTCTCTGACCTTCACAGCTTAACCCAAAACTCATAAAACTCTGTCAAAATCAACTCATACTCAACCCCCCCCCAAAAAAAACAAATTTCTGCCCAAATCCTTCACACATCTTAAGCCTGCATTTTCTATCATATCTCTTAACAGCAGTGTCATTAATGTTGAAACATATACCAAGCTCCTGGGATGTAATCATTGATGGCCAACTCAGATTTGACCTACATGTCTTAGTCAATAAAAAAGACAAACCAAAAACTTGGTTTGCTCTATAGAAACAAAAAATTCCTCTCCAAATAATCAGGACTCTTCCTACCTTATGTCTACCTTCTTCCTAATCTTCTTCATGGCTCACAGATCTTAAATAACCTCCACTCCTCTCTAAAAACTAAGCTCAAACTCACAACAAAGTAGCTAGGTTTGCTGCAAACCAGTCCTGCAACTCCCACCACTGCCTCTTTCTCAAAATTCTAAACTGGATTGAATTCCCCCACCAGCTCCTAAAGCCGCAACTTCTTATCATTCACTCCATCCTTAACAAATCCACCTCCTGCTCTGGCATCTCCTCCCTAATCTCTCTTTATACTCCCACTCAGACTCATGCTCTGACTAGCTACACTTAGAAATTTAAAAGACCAACATC